>NW_026734286.1:7273793-7475902 GCF_949786415.1 Peromyscus eremicus | reverse complement strand
GGCCAAGCAACATCTTGTGTCTGGGGACTGAGGAGAAGGTGACAGACCTGGATGACAACAACTGGCTTCAACTGTTACAGTCAGTTGGGGAAACACATGGATGGACTCAACTGTCTCTGGTTGGGGTCATGGAATTCTTTCCTCTGTTCCCTAGCTGCATGGGGCCTACCTGCCTAGACACAAGGACCATCTCCTCCTACATATATGCAAACCTAATTAAAGAGTCTTTTTAAGGAAAGGGTGTAACAGTGCACATTTAATCTTGGAGAATGGGGATCCTACTGGAACTGTGCCTGCTGGAGGAGGGGCTTCCTTAGCAGGGAACAGGACTAACCTTGAGTAGAAAGCAACCAAGTGGTTGCTTTCTTGTCATCTTGTCTATTATGTCAATATTATATTATGACAATACAGAATTTGAACCATAGATCCGGCAAAAGTCCAATGAAAAGTCTAACAATTTATGCTATAAATTATAAGCAACAGAAATCGCATGAGAAAAGGTCATCATGAATGAAAAAATGATCAACACATGACTGAATAAATAGTACACACAGTGACCATCTGACTTCTAACTTTGAATGAAACTGTAATAAAGACTGCAATGAACTGGGTGGTGGTGGGGGCACACACCTTTAAACCCAGCACTTGAGAGTTTGGGGCCAGCCAGGTCCAGAGTGAGTTCCAGCACAGTCAGGGCTACACAGAGAAAACCTATCTCGGGGGGGGGGGGGGGGGGGGGGGAAGACTGTACTGTCCAGGAAAGAATAAAGAGATTAAGAGAACAAGAGAGGAAACTTAGAAATAAAAACATAATAAATACAGCGTCAAATGTGACAGGAGGCCAGGAAACCCAGGAAGAGTGGCCTTACTGCCACATTCACATATTCAGTAAGGCATCCACATGCAAATGTGTTAATGACACAAACTTTACGCCCTGCACAGAATTAACTGCACACGGTCTACACCTGAATGTTCAGTGCCAAGTACAGAACTTCTAGAAGGCACAAGAGTGACCTGGGCTCTGCAAGTTACCAAATCTGCATTCCCTAGCTACAGTAAAAACACCGCATGCGCGTGGACTGCATGGTGACTACGATGTTTCCACACAAAAGCTCACACGCCCCCATGCTCTGCGCAGGCGCATACCTCAGAGCTAAATCCTCAGATTTGTGCCTGGGAGTTGCATGGATCTCAGGGGACCAAAGGGAATCACTCCAGACACCGGGACCGGATGCCATTTCCACAGCCCCAGGGAGGACACTACACAAGCTCCCGTGGCTCGTCTCCGTGGGGATAGCGGCCCCTCACTCACCATGGCGGATATGGAGCTCGCCTGCTCACCTCACCGGCTCCCAGAAGCCGGTCACAGCCCAGCATATGAAACAAGACAGGTTGCCTCAGCCTTGGTCCCCACAGCCGGCAGCACTGGGGAACGGAAGTGCCCTCCCCATTCTGACTGGCAGTCCATCTGGAGGTCCTGATTGGCTACAGAGGCCTGAGTGATCTAAACCGCTCCCTTAGCAGACAGAGTGCTGTGAAGTCAGGGAGCACAATGATTGGCAGGCGGCTTCCACCCCAGGTACAGAACTGCCCCAGACCTGCAGAGATTGGCATTGCGGCAGAACTTGGGGCTGGGCTGCAAAGTCTTTCCTGAACTATTCCTGCACTCAGTAGGAATCTTTTCTGGGGAATTAGTCAGGTTTGCTAAGAAACTAAGAAAGGACAAAGGAAATCTGCCCTTTTCTGGGCTAGCAAAACCTCAGGCGAGCTGTGGAAAACGTGCTATGATTTTCATTTTTGTAAGAAGAAAGTTTAATTAAAAAAAAAACAACTATTCACTAATATGCATTCTCTTAGACTGTTATTCTGTAGGAAAAAAAGCCCATCAATGTAAATACAGGATTTAGAGAAGTAAACACTATGGGATCAGAGTGAACTTTTTACTTACCACTCCGTATTTACTATAGAGCCTCAATACTCTGATGACGAAATTATACATACTTTATTGCCCACTTGACATAGGAGTCTACAGATTTGTTTTCACTTAATTCTGCATCATTAGTGAAAATAAGTAAAGCAAATTAAGAATACTTATTTTTTCATCATTCTCCTATTGTTTCATCTTCTTTATCAGGGTCTCACTCTGCAGCCCTGGCTAGTCAGGAACTCACTATGTAGACCAAGCTAGCTTAAAAATCATAAAGATCAGTTTGCCTCTGCTGCACCACCATGCTTGACGTCTATGAATTCTGCACATTTACTAATGAAATAAAGAGAAGCTAGGTGTGGCATGCAACCGTACTCTGCACTGAGGACACTGTTTGCAGGAGACCACTGAGAGATTTAGGCAAGCATGGTTATAAGGGAGACCCTGTCTCAAAGAGCAAATGGCAAACATGTGCAGCCTCTGCCACCCCAGAATTTTTGGACCATTAGTGTCAGTCTTTGTCCTGGAGTCCACATGGGACTATGGCACCCTGGCCTTTGCCCCCAAGTCCACTGTCCACTTTTTGACACCCTGTCTGGCATCTGTGACGGTGCTGAAGCAGCAGCCAGCAGCAGTGGCAATGGCATGAAGAATCCCTGTCCAGCTGCTTTACTGCTGTGCTCCACTGCTCTGTGGAGGAATTTCATCCTGTGTCCTGCCTGCAGGCCTTCCACTGAGGGTTCTTTAAAGCCACACGAACACTTGACTGGCATGTTCAGTCTGGCTCACTGTATGATTTCTATCTCAGGTGATCTAGTTTCCCAGGGCTACTCATTTGTACCTGACCTTGGGAAACAGCAGGTGGAGTCACGTGCTGATGCTGATTGTGGAATGTATGGATGTTGGGGGCACAGAGGTCCTTGTACTCACAGAGAAGCACTAACAGAACCAGGAAGTTAATCACCCAGGGGTGTCTTCTCAATGGAGGAGATACAAGTCAAAGAACTGAATTGCATTCAGAAGACTGAGTGGATTTTGTTAATAACTTGGTGACCTTTTTGCTCTCTGTGGAGCAGACCTCACCAATATTCCCCAGAATAATTATCCCAGAGTCTTCTCTCACTAGTCCACTAAGCATTTAAGGGGAGATGTTTCCTTCTCTCTGGCAAGAGGAACTAGTGGCCCTTCCATTAACATATCACTGTGATGTCTAATAACTTGTCATGGTCTTGCTAGCTCCCTCAATCCCTGCTCACAAGCCCCAACCCAGCACACAAGCCCCCTTCTTCCCATTCCCAGTTACTCCTTTGTGCAATTGTAGAGTATGAAATAATAAAGAAAATATTTAAAAAATATTAAAGAAAAATAAAAAATTTTCTTTAATAAAGCAGCAGCTATTCAGATTCCCCCTCAGATCCTGTCAGCCTCCTGCCCTCACCAACTCCACACCTCCACTTTTGGATCTGAACCTCGATAGAGCTGGACTCTGGCAATAAAGTACCTGTTAAATAGTTTTTATAAAGGGGAGTGAGAAAAAGAGGGAGAGAATTTTCTGCTGGACACATCTTAGCTGCAAAGGCAGAATGGACTCCAGAGCCTTTAGGATTCCAGGCCAGGCATAGACCTTTGGGACTTGAACTTTCTTAGGATCTGACTCAAACTCAGATCTCTTCTCCTGATCCTTTAGTTAATGCTTAAATGAATGTTTAATTTTCATAGTAAATGAACTAACAGAGCAAATTTCATAATTTTAAACTGTATCATTGGGTGTGCTTGAATAAAAAATGAAATGCAAAGGACATGATTGCTCCTAAGTATGGTGAAGGAAGAAGTTTTTTGTAGATGTGTGGGAGAGCATAGTCAGAAGCAGGGATATCTGGGGGAGTCCAGAATGGACAAGACCAGACTGAGCTGGGTCATGTGGGGAAGTGGGAGGGGAAGGGAAGAGATGGGAACCAGGTGGAGCAGTCAGAAGGCCAAAGATACAAAAGGAGCAGGAGACAAAAATGTCTAAATTATATATGGATGAGTCTCTGGGGGAAGGACAGCCCAGCCCTTGGTCAGAAGAGTTCAGGGTAGGGGGTGGGACATGCTAGACATACCTTGTAACAGGTAGGGACTGAGAGATTCTTGGAGAAACTGGTGGCCTGTAAAACAATGGCGAAACAATGCACAGTGGAAAGTGATTCCCTAACCTCTCTCTATACTGACGGCCTGAGTGCCAGGTGTCCCTTCCATGCTGCCCTTAGTAAAGATGGTGGTGAGGTCATATGACCTGCCTCTTTTGACTTTATTCAAGATGGTTCTCCTCCCTGCACAGTAATTCTTAACTTTATCACCCAACATCACCAGGCAATCTCACTGCTTTCTCCTGCCCACCTGCAGTCTGAGGAGCTCTGGGATCATCTACCACCCACCATTTTTTTCAGGCTGGAGCACCACTGGGGACTCTTTATCCTACAGGATCAGCAAGGTTCCCTCCTTCCCTTCTCACCATTTTCCCACAAGTGAGGATTTTTCTCATTTTGCTTGCTGGTACCATGTGTCTTTCAGGCTCAGAGTCCTTAGGTCCCCATCCCTATATGACAGCATATGGAGAAGGCCTGTGCCCTCTCAATTCCACGGCCCATAGCCTTTGTGACAACTGAGGGTATCCCACACATGCAGGGAAACATGCTAGGCAGATGCAGTGGCGGGCTGGGCAGATGCATGCCATGCAGGCATGGTGGCTGTGACAGTGGCCAGTAATTCACACAGATGCTGCATACATGTGGAGAGTTTATTATAATAGAGAGATGACGAGAAAGGTGAGAGAGAGAGAGAGAGAGAGAGAGAGAGAGAGAGAGAGAGAGAGAGAAGGAGTGTATTTTGTGGGAGGAAAAGTGGGAGAGAGAGAGGAAGGGGAGGAGTTTTTCCTTAGAATGAGGCTTTTATGTCAGGACACAGGGTGGGATTTCAAGGGGTGGATCAGAATATTGACAGTAAGTGATACCACAATCCAGGCCGAGTTGCCCTGTACCGTCTATCTTCTTTGGATACCTTAATCGTTCCCTCTATGTCGGGGCAGATCTGTTTATTATGGGGCACTTAAACATTTTAAATGCCATATTCTGCAGATCTCTGAAGCATTTGAGGACCACCTGCCTATTAGGTATGTCTGAATAGACAAACTTCACTTGCTTCTAGTTACTTGTTTTAGGATTAACTTTGAAAATATATACAAGGGGCTAAATAAGGCTTATTCTTGGAATTAAATGCATTAGTACTTAGCATGACTATAAGTATAGTTCTGAGCATATTAAAGAATTTCATCATTTAAAGGGTGACTAACCATTAACTTATATTTCTTAATTATCTCTAAAAGTTTACAATAAGTTAGGAGCTTTTATAAGACTAGGACTTTACGTTCCAATCATATTTAAGGTGACTGACCATAAACTGGCATTTCTTAGTCATCCTTAACAGGTTACAATAAGTTAGTAATTTCCCTAAGACTAGGAATATATTTTCCATCTCTTTTACGTTTAGCTTTAAAAATGATTTTGATTTGATGCTCTTCTAGTATCAAAATAAAACTTCTAAACATAGGTATAGTCCACAGAGAGACTGGCAACTTCACTGATCCCTTTATAGTGCACCATGAATGAAAATGGGCACAGGGAAGAAATCAAAATACATATTCTGAGGGATAAAAGGTCAAAAGTTTATTGTCAAGGCTGTCTCCCAGGAAAGCAAGGAAACCTAACAGGAGAAACATTTCCAAGGTTAAATGGGAATGAGAGAAATCAGACTTGTGTACCGGGCTGAGACATGTGAGCAGGGATTGAGGGATCTAGCATTGACCTTGACAAGTTAATAGGCACCACTGTCATCTGTTAATAGATTGGTCACAAGTTCCTTTTGTCAGAGATAAGAATGACTCCATTTTTAGCAAGCAGGAAGTTTCTTCAAGCCCCTCAGGGAATCCTGGCTTTTGTCTAAATGCCTGACCTTGGGAAAGGGACTTTCTTGGGGGACCAGACACACCATTATATAATATTGAATTTTTTTAGTAAGACTTAACTTATCCAAATCACTAAAGCTTAAAGTGAGCAAAGAGGAAGCTAGACAAATATTACTGTGAACCTGAGTAGATCTTAGGAATTTATAAATCTTGATAATCAAATATACCTTATTATCAAACATGTTACTTATCTAAATTTTTCTAGCAGCTTGGTGTTAAACAAAACATTCATGGTTAGACATATATCTTAAATTAGCTTTTGTTAATCTGAATAGACCTTGGTAATCTTAAAAGTTTTCCAACATACATAGTATATTCTAAACCATACTTGAATACATATACAGTATGTTGTAGCAAATATAACTTTAAATTTTTATCTTCATATAGAAATCTATAATAATCACTGTTATTTCTTCTGTTATGCCCAGATATCAGGGACCCCCAAAAGGCCACCATGGAGACCAGATACCATATGTAAAAGCAAAGAGCCTTTATTTCAAGCTCTGAGCTTAGACTCTCTGTCTGTCCAAGACAGCAGTGTGAGCAGAGAGCCCCAACCCAAACAAGGTGGGGGTTTTATCATAGCAGAGGTTGGGGTGAGGGGATTTACAAGGATCAGGACGCTGTTTGGCTGACATTTGTCTAGAGGTATAGGGAATGTTTGGAATGTCAGGTATTTCCTCTTAGATGCAGGCCCTATTGGGTGGGGTCAGCTCATAGCTTTTTCTGGATCGGGGTGTTACCTGCCAGTAAGCCTGTCACAGAAGCTGTGTCTGGGCCTCTAACCCTGTCATGGCAGTTGTGTATGTTAGGATTCTGCCACCACTCCAGCTGAATGATTGCACATGTGTAGATGTAACCAACCGTCTTATTAAATAAGAAACACAGAACTAATGCAAAGAAGAAAGCCAAGAGATCAGAGCTAAGAGCCTTACCGGCCTGCTGCAGCTAGCCTCTTCAGCCAACAGACCTCTCTGAAAGAGACCTACTTCCTGTCTGTTTGACTTTATATAGACTTTTTGTTCTGCCTTCTCATTGGTTGTAAACCCAACCACGTGACTGCCTGTCTGTACAGACCTCCAGACACACATTGGAGCGTGTGTCTCCAATGCTGCCTGTATCCTTGAACACACAGAGATCTACCTAGTTCTGTCTGCCAAGTGCTGGGATTAAAGACATGCGCCACCACCGCCCAGCTTTTGCTATGGCTCTAATAGCTCTGACCCCTGGGCAACTTTATTTATTAACATACAATTAAAATCACATTTGAGTACAAATAAAATACCATCATACACATGCGCAGTTCAGGAGCTAAGTAAGGGGTCTTGTGTCTTATGTCATCAGTGCACTCATGATTACATACATGTGGCATGGTCACGCAATCTGCGCACGTGTGGCATAGCTCCATAAAAGCCCACCTGCACCTTAAAAATCCAGACACAGACTCCTCCTCTTCCACTCTCTGTTCTCTCCTGCCCCCACCATCTCTCTCTCTCTTTCTCTTTGTTCTCTGCACATGCTTCTTCCCCAGGCCTGGTTCTTTTGTCCCCCCCCATCCTCCTAATAAAGCTCTGATACTGGGTTTTGTCATGACTCGTGCCTCATGATCTTTCTGCGTGGTAACCAGTGCCACCTATTTTTTTTTTTTTAAACAACAGTGTGGTCAAGCTGTTTTGGCCGTCCCCACTCCCTTAGTCTAAAAGGAGATACAACAAAAAGCAGAGAGCTCATTAGAGCTAAGACATTTTACATTTGCTGCTTTATGACATGTGGTCCTCCTAAGATGGTGAAGTCATGTGCATGGACTCTAACCTTAGTAAAGATGATTGCCAGCTATATGGCTGCTTACATTCTGATGAGGTTACCAGCCAAGGTGTGAGAGAGCCATGTGATGGCTATTTAAAACATGTTTTCCTATACAAGAGTTGAATCTAAGTTACAAATTCAGTATATTCTAGATAAGAGTTTAATCACATATATAGGATGTTGTTGCAAATTAAAATTCCTATGTATAGGCTTTAACTATAATAAGCCTTTTGCTATAAGTTTAAAGTCAAATTTTATTACAGATTTTAGATTCTTTAACCACACCCACTGAATTTACAAATCTATCCTGAGATAAAGACTATTTATATAATAGTCTTAAATTTTTTTTTTTTTTGAGAAAAAAGCCCAAAGAAATCATAGGGATAAAAGATTTAAGAGTGGGAAATTGTAGAACCTTAGAGATAAGGGAATTTGGGATCATTTGCTTGTGCAACGACAAAAATTGTTACAATCTGTGAGAACTTGAAACTCAAGTGTGCTGTTTTTGGCCAGAAAGCTATACTGAGGCCAAGCTATTTTCAATAAGACAGGGAGGCATTAAGAAAATCTGAGTCTGAGACAGGAATTGATTCCAAGGAGAAAAGGACAGAGGGTTACACAAAGAACTCTTTCATAGGGAGGATTAGGCACCTCAGAGACAGAGAACAGTGTAGCCATAAGGGACAAGGAGGAACAAGCAGGATCTCCACCTGAAGGAGGGTTCCAATGTTACAGAAGCCAGAAGATTATAGAGAAGCTGTGGGAATTAGCAGGCAGTTCTAGGGGGAAAAGGGAAACTCTCACAATGTATGGGCCCAGTAGCGCATGAGGAGAGAGAGCAGGTAGCAACCTGGATCATGTAGGCAGATGGGGAGGTGAGGAAATCACTGAAAGGTACTGAGAATAGCCATGAGGGAGCAGAGGTGTTAAGAGTCTTAGTAACAACAATTTCAATCAGGGGCACCCTCAAGCAGACTGAGAGGCTTCTCACAGAGAAATATCCCAATGTACAGAGGAGAGGTATTACTTTTCAAGTGATGGGGACTTGGTAGGGTTAGAGGAGGGTTTCTGGCACACTGGTGTGGCTTTCATAGTGAAAGTAGACAACGAATGGAGCTCACTTTTGACACTTGCCTAGTAGGAGGGGAGAGACAAGTGGCTAGAACAGGTAGAGAAGAAAACAGCTGGAGAAGTGCAAGTGTCTTAATAAGTAGAATTGCCCAGGTGGTGAGTCCCCCACGTGTACTGCAAGGGGTAGGCCACGTGGTAGGCAGGCCAAAAAGGGTATAAAAGGGAGATGACCTTGTTTCAGACAGCTGAAAAAGAGCATAGGAGGGAAGTGCCCACATGGTGGGTGACCTCAAAGGGCATAGCGGAGAGAGGGGACACTTACTGTACAGGGATGAGATGGATGGTTAGATAAAGTGAGGAAAGAATCGGCTGAACAGGGGGACTTTAGAATCAAATATGGTGGGTGGCAAATCGCAGCAGAAGCAGATGATCCATACACACCTTAGGAGAGTTAGAGAGCTTGGGTCAGAGGCAGAGTTCCTTGGGGAGGGAACTCATTTAAGCCACTCCTGGATTTCAGCACTGTTACACCTTGTCTGTTGTGCCCATGAGGAAGCAGAGAGAAAGATGGGTTCATGAAAGAGCAAAGCCTTTATCAAATCACCACATAATTAGTGTCACTGATCCATCAGGGCTGCAGGACAAGGACTCGGGAGCCTTGCTTTTCCTGGCAGCCCTGAGCTGGGGCAGAAGAGGGGTTTATAAGCATTAAAACCATAAACATTTGTTGCTAAGTTACAGTTACAATTTTCACCAATTAGGAGTCAATGATTAGGGATTTCCCATGTATGTACAATTGTCTACTGACACAAAAAGCTTTTCAGCCAAACCATTAAGATTCATTTGTTCTTTCTGCTGTTAGGAACAGCCATAATGTACTAGAGAACGAAGGGGCATCATAGACAGTTTCTATTGTCTAAGGAAGAAGTTGGTCAACTATTGGGAATTCCCCAGTTCCCCTAGGGCTTGGAAACATGAAGTTTATTTCACTCTACAGGTAAAACAGAGTCTGAAGTCAAAATGGCAGTACTCAGGACAAGGTGCTTTTGCCTGCTCCCTTAAGCACCAGATGAATGAAAAAAAGAAATAAAAAGGAAAGAAAAGGACATGATTACTCCTAGGTGTAGTGGAGGAGACTATTTATTATAAATATGTGGGAGAGCATAGCCAGAGGCAGGGACATCTGAGAGAGTCCAGAGTGGACATAACCAGACTGACTTGGGCCATGTGTGGAGAAGGAGAGGGTAAGGGAGAGAGGAGAAAGGGAACCAGTTGGCCACAGGTCCAAAAGAAGGGTGGATGACTGAAATGTCTGGATTATATAAAGAAGAGCCTCTTGGGGAAGGGCAGAACAGCCTCAGGGCTGGAGCGTTCTGGGTAGGGGTTGGGGAATGCCAGCCATACCCTGTAACAGTTAGGGACCCAGGGCTGCTGGGAGAACCTGGAGGCCAAGTCCAGCTTTGATATGTTAAATAGGTGCCTCAGCTGTTTGTTCCATGTTTGAAACTTAACAATACTCTCACCTGTTTCTCACTCCTGAGTATTTGCCTGTGCTCTTTAAGTTTCTTTCTGGCAACTCTAGGTTAGTTCTATAAAAATATAACAGTTGAAATGGAGCAGGTCATTAGCTTATTAAATAATGTGGCTTCTAAGGCACTAGCTCATGGAAATAATCTCTTACTGATAAAGAGCCTACAAAAATTATGTTTCCACTCAATGAAATGCAGGTAAATTGTCTCACATTGTTAATAATTGGCATGTTACCAAGGATCTATTTTTCCAAAAGATCCTTTTCTCAAATTTTTCTAAAAGTACTTAATGGATATTGTCTAAAGTTATATGTTAAAATTCTGGGCCAGGTGCGGTGGAGCACACCTTTATTCCAGCACTCAGCAGGAAGAGGCAGGTGGATCTCTCTGAGTTCAAGGCCAGCCTGGTCTACAAAGTAAGTCTCAGGACAGCCAGAGCTGCACAGAGAACCCTGTCTTGAAACAAAAACCCTACAGAGATTTGCTTTAATGGTTTTATAGATAGCTCTTGAAAAGGACAAAAGCATGTTTACACACAAATTCCACACGCTCCACAAAAAAGATTGTACCCACCCACTCTGGGTTATAACAGCTCAAAAGTCTAACCTCACTGTAATCAATCATCTTTATTAGATGTTTCTCAGCCATTGAATGTCTTTGTTTTTTGTTTGTTTGCTTTTGGATTTTTTTTGTTTTATGAGACAGGGGTTTGAAGCATGATCCTAACTAGTCTTATCAGTAAAAACCAGGATATCAGGGTGAAAGCTTAAAGATCAGAGAAGCAGAGCAGCAGCCACTAGACATGTCTTTCCTTTAAGATTCCTCTCACCTAAAAGGGCAAAGATCCTGTCTCTGCCCCACCTTATCACTTCCTATCTCCTGTCTGTATAGACCTCCAGACCTCTATGGTTAACTAGTGGCTAGCTTCACCTTCTGATTTCCAGACAAGATTTATTTGTCAGAACACAAACAAAATATCACGCAGCATTTCCCCCTTTTTGTCTAAATAAAAAGTGAAGGTTTTAACTAGCATAGAAAAGCTATATAAATAAGCATAATAACTATACACATTGTACATATATTATACATTATAACATATATGTAATAATTACATTAACAATGTCTAGTCCATTAACCTTTGGCAAAATCAGAAGAAATACTTCATTATCTGTCCTATCTTGGTAAGTCCAAAGTGTTGTTCCTAATTTGGTTTCTATCCTAACTTACATTACCAATTCAACACTATCTTTTCATGTCTCTCAACCTTATACACTTTATACTCCTTTTGTGAGTGTCTTTTCTGACTTTGTTAAAAAGGAAAACTATAACTATAACTATCTAGTCTTCATCTCCATCAGAGACCTGGGAAGGATATAATATTACCCGAATAAACAGGAAGTATAGAGCAAACAACTTCCAAAAATAAGAATGACAGAAAAAGCTAGCTGCCTGGACAGTAACCCAAAGGTCCTCTGCAATGTTGGGACATCCAACATTGGCCAGAGGATTCTAAGAGGTAGGAAGTGACTGTGGCTGCTCCTCTGATTCTCTGATCTTTCAGCTTTCACCTCGATATCTGAGTCCTAGCTTTTATTGATAAGACTAATTAGGATCAGGCTTCTCTGGGGTGAGTAATTTACTAATCATTCTAATCTTGGCTTTCTAACATTGTTATGAAGACTTAGGATTGTATTGGATAAATTAATTTCATTTACCAATTCCTTTATGGCCTCATGAATTGAAATTGTTATTTCCAGTGCAATTTCAGCAAAATCAAAATGTTTAACGTTTCATTATGCACTAACCAATCTATTTAAAACTATATAGAAGGAGAGATGGCATTGGACTGTCTTTTTTCACATCAATAATATATCACCTCTCCCTTCCTGTTTCATATCATGGTTAGAAATGATCTCAATCATCTGTCTCTTTCATAAAATATCACATTGGTGAACTGTTTTGATGGCATTGCTAGTTGGGCCATGTGAGCAGGAGGTAGCAACCACTTTGAACTCATTGGTAACACATATGCTCGTCAGAGAATGGAGCATAAATCTAACCAAAATTCAAGGGCCTTCTATCTCATTGATATTCTTAGGAGTTCAGTGGTGTGTGGCATGTACAGATATTCCTTTTAAGGTGACTGACAAGTTAGCACATGACCCCTGCCACCACCAAGAAAGAAGCACTACGTTTAGTGTGCCTGTTTGGAATCTAGAGACAGCACGTTTCTCTCTTGGGTGTTTTATTATGGCCCTTATACCAAGTGACTTGGAAAGCTGTGAGCTTCCTGTGGGTTGTGTAAGAGGAGAAAGCTCTTCCACAGGTCCAGGCTGCTGTGCAGTCTTCTCTACCACCTGTACCAGCTGACTGGATGGTTTGTGAACTGTCAGTGGCAGATAGGGATTCTCTTAGGAGCCTTTGCTGGTCTCTTGTAGTTATGTCAAAGAAGAGAGCTTTTGGACCTTGGAGTGAGGATCTACCACCACCATCTGCAGACATCTATTCTCCCTTTCAGAGACAGCTATTGGCCTGCTGTTGGGTCTTAGTGGAGACTGAGCATTTGGCAATGGGCCGTCATATCACTACGCAACACAAGCTGCCTGCCCATCATGAGCTGGGTGTTAACTGACTCACCAGATCATAAATTGGGATGATCACATTAGGAATCTATGTTCAAATGGAAGTGATATATTTGTGATTTGGCTAATCATATCCTGAAGGCACCAGCAAGTTACATGAAGAAGTTGCACAAATGCATAAGGTTTCTACTTCCATTACAATTCCCTCTGCTGCCAAGTATTTACCTATAGACTCAGGAGGTAGGTGGGGCCTGACAGGATTGGGGTCAGAGGGAGGGACTAGAATGTTGAGGTGCTGTTGTGGGTGCACAGACAGAGGCTGGTAGGGTGGGGTCAGAGGCTTGGAGTGGGAACAGAGGCTAGGTGTGGTTAGAGATTTGGATGGGGTTTGAAGTTTGGGGAAAGCTGGGAGGATATGGATAAGGCTAGTGGAGCACTCATCAAAGTGGGTAGAGCTAGTGCTTGCAGGGCCAAGTTGGGTGGAGCCAAATCCAAGGAGGTTTCAGAAGTGGGCAGGGCAGAGGCTGGGACAGAGCAAGAAATGGGAAGTACAAGTGCAGGGGTGGGTTTAACCAAGACAGGTGTGCTGGGTGTGATACGTTTGATCAAGTCTGTCAGTGCAGGCCAACCCTGAAATGCTAGAGCTTCACACAAGCAACACTGCATTCACAACACCTCTGCTGTGCATGACACCTACAAACCCAAGTGCCCATGAAGACTTCTCCAAACACACATGCAAAGATGGCAGGCATGCTGACATGCATCACACATGGCCTACATATGTAAACATATCACTCACTCTCAGATACATACCATAAACATATACTGCCATATTTCTCAGAATATATAGTCAGGGTCAGCAAGATGGAGCAGTCAATTATGTGGCTCCTGCCAACCCTACTCATCTACGCTTGCTTCCCATATGATGGAAGGAGAAAACCATAGCTGAGCTTTCTCTTTTCCTCCAGCCAGCTCCCAAATAAAGACATAGTGACTTCTTGTTAATTATGAATGCTTGGCCTTCGCTTAGACCTGTCCCTCTAGCACATAATTTAATTTAAATTGTTTTATTTTGTGTACATTTTGACTCGGGGCTTTTTATATTTCTTCCCTTCTGTATGTCCTGCTTCTCTGCTTCCTCCACATCTGGCTGGCTAGTGGGATCCTGGCATCTTTCTCTGTCTCTCTTCTATGTCTATTTCTCCCCCAGCCTAGATGCCTCAGGAGTGTATATCTCTCTCTCCTCATAAGCAATGCCTCACACTGCATTTGTGGCCCTAGCCCACATGAGACTCTCAGGACATTTTGACCGCAAAGTGGATTAGATCCTGGGCCTCTTCCCATCCTTCTGCCCTGAACTGATGGCATTCCACCTCAAGGAAGGTTCTGGATACAGACCTGACCCTAGGAATATTCTGATCTTGTCATGAATATCTGGCTACTAGCTGTGTGTATCCAGACACATAGTTAAGCCTCTCTGTGCCCTGGCTTCCTCCCTTTGTGGTCTAAGTCTGTTCTCCACATACTTAGGAGGCTAAGGTCAAGGGGCAGGAGTTCAAGGTCTACCATGAGTTCTAGGCCAGCCTAGGTAACTGAGAGACTCTGTCTCAACATACACACACACAACTTCTTTTAACAAAAATTTTTGTTCGCAGTTTTTATTTTTTTTTTTTTTGAGACAAGGTCTCAGTGTGGACCTGTGCATCAAAAACTCAGCTACATGAATATTTTCAGCTCATATGGTCTTATTGGATAGAGCACTAACCCAGCAGCACCAGGCCTCTGCATAAACAGGGCATGGTACTGAAACTTGTCATCCCAGTCTTTGGAGCTGGACAAGGAAAGATCATGATTTCAAGATTAGCCTGACCTTCATGAGCCCATTTTAAAAACAAAACCCCCCAAACAATGATTAACAAAAAAAAAAGATCAGGGCTCAGTGGATGTCCCAACATGGCTCAGCAGGTGAAGAGACATGCAACCAAGCCTGATGAACATGATTTGGTCCTCAGGGACCACATGGTAGAAGGAGAGGGCTGGTACACAAAGGCTGTCATCTGCTATTACAAGGATACTATTTATGCGCAAGAAATACAAAGAGATGAGAGATGGTTCAGCACTTTAGAACCTGGCGTGGACTGCAGGATGACCACTGCTGCTTGAAAAAGTTTCAGCATTTTTATGTCTCAGATCACAATTCTTCAGTAGCTTTTTACTCCCATTTTTAATAATTTTCAGTATGTGTTATAGGAGTTTCTTTATGCCTTTTCCTTTGGGAAATTTTGTGCAGGCTTTATGGGAAGATGAGGTTATATATAATGGCTGTTTCTTTTTTTTTTTTTTTTTCTTTTTTCGAGACAGGGTTTCTCTGTGTAGCTTTGGAGCCTGTCCTGGATCTCACTTTGTAGACCAGGCTGGACTGGCACTCACAAAGATTTGTCTGGCTCTGCCTCCCCGAGTGCTGGGATTAAAGGCATGTGCCACCACTGCCCGGCTAATGGCTGTCTCTTTAAACAAAATAATTCTTGAGGAAAAAATTCTCAGACACCATGGAACCAAATAGTGTTAAAGCTCTGCCTACTCACACATAAGAATCCCCATTGTGCTCCCCCCCCCCCCACTGCACCTGATTATACCAAGAATAGAGAACTCAAGGATTTCCCACCTGGACACACCTGGTCAAGGATGAAAGCATGCTATGGAAGTAAACAATGGGCTCACATCCAGGTAGGCCTTTAGATAGTTGCTGAACTTAACACTTTTTGCCACAGGAAAAATGCTCTGATGAGGTTGATGGCTGCTTTCATCCTGGAATCACTAAGCCTACTTTCAATCTGGCTTGTGGCTAAACAATTGTGCAGTTATAGAGTGTAAAAGGTGTAGTCTTTTGTCAGTAAAGCAACGACTATCCTGATTCACTCTCAGATCGTGGCGGTCTCCTTTCTTTGCAGATGCCCCATCTCCTCTTTGGGATCTGAACCACTTTGGAGCTGGACTCTTGCAAATCCCTCTTGCAGAAAACAGTTCAGTTTTCAGCACCCACAAAGCAGCTCACATCTGTAACTCCAAAGTTCCAGGGGAATGAACCACCTCTTCTTACCTAAGGGGCAGCACCTTTGTGTGAGGGCAGACAGACAGATAACCATGCTCATGGGGGAATATACCTTAATGAGAGCCTAATGATAGGAGCCATTCATGTGGAAGTTGTATTTGTTTATGTTATGGAATATTAGTTTAACTATATAAAAATTTGGTATTTTTTTATGTTGTGGAATATTAGTTTAATTATGTAAAGACAGTTTGCATTTGTTTATCTTGCCTGCCTAAGGCACCTGATTGGCCTAATAAAAAGCTAAACAACCAATAACTAGGAAGAAGGTATAGGCAGGACTTCCAGGCAGAGAGAGAATGTATGGCTCTGTTGCAGGTTCAGTGGCCTCATATAGAGAGGCCAGAGCTGTGCCTAGGAGTCCCTGGAAAATTATGAAAAGGAGGCTCACTGGTGGGGCACATTAAGCTGAGATTACACAAAACTGAAGAACCTCTTAGATGGCAAGATTTTGCAAATTCTTTCACTTCTCACATGGGAAATGTGGAGACCCACAGAGGTTTCCTAGTGAGAACTTACTCAGGGTCCGAGAATCTGAACTTGCTTTACCCAGCAGGGTTGCATAAAGGGATGATTTGACCACAGACAGGCATGGTTACCAGGTGTTTGAAAAGGTCTACACTTGGCTGTGCAGTGTGCTTTGATCTCGAAAGGGGGAGGTCTTTTGCCCCACCTCTTGGCATTGCTATAAAAAGTCCTTTTGAATAAAAGGAAAATGCCATTGGGTAGATACCTCCTGAGGCTGACCTGTGTTTCTTTCTTCTCATTAACTAGGTCTCTCTTTCTAATATTTTCTTATCCCTCTCTCATAAGAACTTTTCAAAAGGTGAGAACTGGCCTCCCACAGGGAAACTGAGGCACAGAGAAGGAAGACGGTCTTGGCTAGAGCAATTCTGGGTTTTGATGCTCCAACTGGTTATTGTAACCATGGTAACAAGTGTGTTGTGCTTACATCTCTCTTCTATTAAGGGAGGTGAAACCACACTCACAAAGTCTCAAGGCAGTAAACGGATCATAAGCCAGGATTCGAACCCAGTTTCCCATGTGTACCCTTATAAAGATTTTAAGATGGTATGTATTTGTTAATGTAGGGGTGAGGGCAGGCATGTATGGAGGTCAGAGGACAGCTTACCTGAATCCATTTTCTCCTTCAACCATGTGGGTCCCAGAGATGGGTCTCAGGTACAAAAACAGGCTTGGCAGAAAGTATCTTTATCCTCAGAATTGTCTCACTGGCCCCGAGTTGTATCATTTTGTGTGTGTTCTTTGTGTGAATGTGCATGCATGGAGGTCTAAGGTCAATGGCTGGGCATCTAATAAATTAATATTAAAATCCAAGTTGACTTTATGGGTTACTGGGCATGGCCAGGCATCTCTACACCCTAGTGTTTGCCAAGATGTGCCAATGGAGACCCTATGAACAGGGGAGGCATTGTGGCTGTCTATGAATGGCCAAACAGACAAAGCATTTGCTCATCTGTAGACCAGACAGTGTCTGGTTTCTCTGTGCTGTGAGTAATCAGGGCCATGAACCATTAAAACTTTATTGATAAACATAAAAAATGTGAGTTGGAATCACTTCAATGGCCACAAAATAATTCTTTCTTTGGATTTTTTCCTTTACTAACATTAAAACTATGAGGAACATTTTCAGCACCTGGGTATACAAACACAAGTCTGAGTTGGCTCAACTCCTGTCTTAAATTTGTGACCCTGTACCACACTGGCCAGTGAAGTGGCTCCTTGTTCCGCCCTGCTCAGGGTGGCTGCTCATGAAGCCCCTGCCCCTTCCAGATTCCAGAACTTTACAAAGAAGTCCTTATGCAAAAGGAAACTTTGAAGGTGCAGCAGGCTATCCTGGCCAGCTCTGAGGAGGAGGCACTGTGTGACCAGAAGACAATCTTGCTGCAAAGAATGGAGGTACTGGCTCTGTGGGACATGGTTGGTTGGACAGACAGACAGTCAGGGTACAAATGGGGATAGCTTGCTGGACAGGTTCCTGCTTCAGCTATCTGCAGTCACTGAACCTGGGGTTTTGATTCAGGTGGAGAGGTGTGATGTTTTGCTATAGATGCCGCTGAGGTAGGCCCAGGGCCACTGAGGACAGAGTTCAGCTATATTCAGTCTCCATCCTTCAATTCTGCAATCTGAATCCACAGGACCACCTTCTCTAGCTGGCAGGGTGATTAAGGAGACTCGTCATGCACAGGGAGACCAGCCTAGGACTTTATCAATGGTGCTCTGCTGGCCCTATCATACCATGGCTCCCTACACTCTGGCCCTGTGATTCCCATCACTCCAGTGACTGATGTGTTACATCTTCTATTAGTCCACCTGTATGACAACCATCCACCCAGGATTATAAGTGCATAGTGAAAGGGAAACATAACCAGTGTGGAACACTTGGTGAGGGCAAGAGTGGGGCAGGTGGGCTCAGAAGATAGTTTGTACTTCTGGACTCAAAACTCAGTTATGGCAATAAACATTAGTGCAATGCAACATTTAAAGAATCCAGAAAATGTATTTGCTGCTCATGGGTAAAGTCCCTGCCTAAAATACCCAGATGAAGAATTTGGGGCATTTCTTAGGGGTGAAGCCTCTGCCTAGAATCTCCATGAGGTGCTTGGGGCATGCCTTAGGCATTGAGCCCCTGTGTAGTATCACTCAGTGATCTCTTGGGAGCATGCATGGTCAGTGGTAGAGTCCTGTATGCTCTACAGGCAGTGGGTCTGGGACAATGGAGCTGATGTTTTTGGTTGACTAAACTCTATACAGTAGTCAACTTAATTTCCAGCACCAGAGAGTATATACTCTGAAGTATTAAGAACTATAATATGAGTAAAATTCTCATGAGTTCAAGCTGTATATGATCAAGGACAAGCCACAGGCGGCAAAATCATGTTTATCTGTAGAGGCATAAACATTTGACTGGGTAACAGAAGCAAGCAACA
Source organism: Peromyscus eremicus (assembly GCF_949786415.1). Taxonomy (NCBI): domain Eukaryota; kingdom Metazoa; phylum Chordata; class Mammalia; order Rodentia; family Cricetidae; genus Peromyscus; species Peromyscus eremicus. Next base: position 7,456,924 of record NW_026734286.1, on the reverse strand, counting down.
ATAATTAACTTAAAGTAAATGCCCTCCTGTCAGCTACCCTTGGCAGGAGCACAAAAACACATTCGAGAACATGTTTTCGAACAAGAACAAACTCTTGTTTTCTTGTCATGTTCTCACAAGCACTCAAAAATCCTACGTGACTCCAATCCTGGACCGTGTTCTGACAAGCATGAGCCATCCACGTATGCAAGATCTACTTATTGAAATTGCCTATGCATGGTGAGTATCAATTGGGTGGTTTAAATTTGACTGCGAGGGGATGGGTACCCTTTCCACTGTGAGGCAGGTGGATATCTCCACTGCAGTTCAGTAATGGTCTGTGTATGCTAGAGACAGTGTACCCAGGAGGAAGAAGCTGAAGTGTCTACTGTGTGCAGGAAGACTGCAGGGCCAGGTGCAAGATCTAGTACAGTGCCAATCCTTGCAGGTCTGGGAGAGTTCTGTGGCTGGGGTGGAAGTGCTGTGTCCCTTCACAGCACTCTTGTCTCTAAGGAAGCTGCTCCTGTCACTTAGGTCTCAGTAGCTAATCAGAACCTCCAAGCAGACCTGCCTCTCAGAATGTTGGAGGGCAATTTTTGTTTGCCATGCTGTAGTCTGGGCTCTCAGGCTGAAGGGGCACTAGTGGTCTCTAGTGCAGCTCTATAACCCACTGCAGGGGAGGGAGCTGGGCATATAGTGCCAGAGGTTCGGAAGCCACCCCACGGTGAGTTCCTGCACAGGATGGATGTTCAGGAGACACTGTAGGTATGCAACCAGGGTTGGTTGGAAACAGCAGGCAGACTCAACCTCCCAGGACTAGTGTGAGATCCCATGAGAACCCATGAGGTCCAGTGAGAGATTCTATGATGATCGCAGCAGTTTTATGAGGTTCTTTGAGGTCCCATGAGACCCAGTGACATCACATGAGGTACTGTGGGTTCCCTTGAGGTAACATAATGTTCTGTGAGGTGGGTTTCATGTCGTTTGTCAGAACTTATTATATTTTAATTGCGTGTTTATTTCTAAGTTTTCTTTGATGTGCTATTGATCTCTTTATTCTTTTCCAAACAGTACAGTCCCTATTGTAAGTGTATGGAAGTTTTGAAGTCAGTTGATGTCTCTATGTACGTTATTTATTTAAACGTGTGGATCATTTGTTTTTCATGGTGATCTTTAGTCACTACTTTTCAATTATTGCTAGCATTAATAGACATTTTGTCGGACTTCTGTTGAATCTATAGCTCAAAGCTGTACTGATATAGTGTTGAGGCTTCCTGTCTACAGTCATGGAATTCTATCCTTTCATATAATTCCTTGATTCTTTTAATTACCAATATATAGTTCTGTCTACAGATATTTGTCACATTTTTATGTATTTCTGGCTGTTTTATCCATGGTGATATATAAGAAATATGAGGATGTTGGTATTTAATTTAGTGTATTTACTTGTTTTATTTCATGTGTCTGAGTGTTTTGTATCCATGTATGCATGTTCCCCATGTGTGTTTGGTGCCCATAGAACACAGAAGGGGGCATCAGATCCCCTGCAACAGGATGTAGGAACAATTGTGCACCACTATGTTAGATCTGGAGATGAAAGTCATGTCTTCCTCAAGAGCAATATGGGGCCTTCACTGCTGAGCCATCTCTCCACTCCTAAACTTGAGAGATTATCAAAATTTTGTGTGTGTGCATGCAGATGCTCACACTGAAAACTGAGTGTTCAAAGAGTTGAGGTTTGATTAAAAATCTGTGTTTGTGAGCTGGAGATGATTCAGTAGTTGTGCTTGTTAGATTTTGTTAGCTTGATACAAGCTAGAGTTAGATTGACATGTAGGTAAAGATTGCTCCCTTTCATTACAAATTATTTACTCAGATTGCCCCCTTTCATTATAAATCTGGGTGAGAGCAACCGCTGGTAAGCACACTACAGAGTCAATACTAGGCTGTCTTGAAATGTCTTCTCCCAATGCCATTAATCCAGACCTCTTATATTTACCCTCCTCTATAAAGCAAAGTAAAAAGCAGCCAAATTCTTTGCCAAAATACCACAGGAATGGTCTCTATGGCACTTAATAATATTCTCTTCTAAAAGCTCTTGAGCAGAACCATCATTGTCTACATTTCTCTCTGCACTACTACTCCAAGCTCCTTCTAATGAGGCCCATTAAGCCCCCTTAAAGCATTCAGCCACTTTCTAAATCTAAAGTCCCAAAGTCCACAATCCACCAACAAGCAGCATGGTCTGGCCTGTCACAGCTGTACCCTGCTCCCTGGCACCAGTTTCTGTCTCAGTCAGTGTTCTCTTCCTCTGAAGAGACAGCATGACTAAGGCAAGTATTTTAAAGGAAAGCATTTCATTACAGTTTCAGATGTTTATTCTATTATCCTCATGGTGGGGAGCATGGCAGCACCCAGGCAGACAAGGTAGCTGATACTTCTACCTCCAGATCCACCTGCAGCAGGAAAAGAGAAAGTCAATGGGCCTGGCTTTGGCCCTTGAAACCTCAAAGCTCACCCCGAGTGATAGACTGCCTCCCCCAAGGCCACACCTACTCCAACAACACCTCACCCCCTAATTCCTTCTTAGTAGCATCACTCCCTGATGACTAAGCTTTCAGACATATGGACTAAGGGAGGCCATTCTCATTCAAAACACCACATTACTTCTCTTTCTTATTTCATTTTTTTGTACATAGGTCACTAGTTTGTATTTCCTACATTTCTGATGTTTCTCAGTCATTAAGAACTTGTTTGATTTTCCACAAATGGTTATTTATTTCTTTTTAGAGCAAGTTGTCAGGTAGGTGTCTTAGTTTCGGTTTATTTGCTGTGATGAGACACCATGAAAATATATATGTTGGGGAGATAACATTTTATCTGGCTTATACTTCCATATCATCAAAGGGAGTCAGGACAGGAACTCAAACAGGGCAGAGACCTGGAGGAAAGAGCTGATGCAGAGGCCTTGGAGGGGTGCTCCTTATTCTGTTGCTCCCCATGACCTGCCCAGGCTACTTTCATATAGAACCCAGGAACACTAGGTTTGAAATAGCCCCATTGAATGAACTGGCTGTTCCCTATCAATCACTAATTAAGAAAATGCCTTACAATCCAGCTTACTACCTGATCATGCAGAGGGATTCTTTTTCAATATAGGTCCCGGTTCCCAGGTGATTTCAGCCTGTATCAAGTTGACACCAAGCAACCCAGCCCATTAGGCCAGACATGCCTTGTCGTTGAGAGTTGCATTGAACACCTAAAACTGCCTGTGCCACTCAATGCTGGGAACACAGGAATGCAGGTCAGTGGGAAGGAGAATGAGACAAGGGAATGAATATCCTCATAAAGTCTTGGCTTTTGTTGTGGAATTGCAAATGCATAGGGACCTGTGTAAGAATCAGAGTCCATTGTCTGCTTGCAAGCTGGTAGAGTCGATAAAATTAATTTTTGATGAAAAACTTGCAAATAATCTAATTTTATTGATTGAATTTTTGGTTTAACTCCCCTTAGCCTCCCAGGAGATTCAACAAACATACAAATATGGTTGCATTTTTTTTGGCCCTCATATTATCAAGAAGAAATATTTTACAGACTTTATTTCAATTTACTCCTATTTTTAAAAATGCATTCTAAATTTGTTTATTTTTATTTATTTATTTATTTATTTTGGTTTTTCGAGACAGGGTTTCTCCGTGTAGCTTTGCGCCTTTCCTGGAACTCACTTGGTAGCCCAGGCCGGCCTCGAACTCACATAGATCCGCCTGGCTCTGCCTCCCGAGTGCTGGGATTAAAGGCGTGCGCCACCACCGCCCGGCTAAATTTGTTTATTTTATTATATTGTACAAAAGTGTAAATTTCAAAACAATATTTGAATAATAAAAGACAATATAAAATTTCTTTTTCTTAAAGATTTATTTATTAGATAAGATTTCTTATTTTCCTATCAATTATTGGATAGATGCATAATTTGATCAAGCAATAGCTATTAAGTATACCTGATTTTAAGCAAACTTTTTTGTTTTTAGTTAATCACTTTAGGCTTAAATTTTACAACATATATAGAAGGGCAAATCTTGTATTTTATAGTGAATCATATTTATACTCAGTATGACTACAAACTTAGTTTGGCATATTATAGGATTTGCTCATTGTATGATGATTGGCCATCAGTTTACATGTCTTAATTTTCTTTAACAGTTTCCAACAATCTAGTAGCTTTTATAAGATTAGGATTTTACAGTTTTAGATATAGATCTCTAAGTTAATTTTTGTTAGCTTGAGTATAACTTTGTAACCTTAGGAGTTTATCTTTGTACAAAAATCCATTCTAATCTAAAATATTTTGTGGATTTGCTGTTGCTTCCCAAGTTTAAAAAGAAGATATAATAATAAACAGAGGATTCACTGGGACTAAGAAATGTCACAGGTGCCGCCCTTTTCCAGGAACAGTCAGAGCTGCTCCTGGCTTTCCTCCTATGCAGGGTTCTCCTGCTAGTGTTTCTAGAGATGGAGGTGCCAGCAGTTCAGTATTACTGTCATGCTTCAATAAGATCTTATTTATTTACTTATTTAATAATTTATTTATTTATCATTTTTATAGCAAGGAAACTGAGGTGAAGCAGCACATTAAGCCCTTTTTCCACTTTTTTGTTTCCTTTCCATTTCTGTCTCAGTACAACTAGTGTTTCATCCATTCCAGCTTTCTGTTAACTAGACTCTATACTCAAGTTCCTCATTCCAAATGTTTCCTCCTACTATATCCTTTGTACATTTACAGTCCTTCTGTAAAATTCTTTCAATTTCACATTAGGTCTCACTTGTTTTTTAATAAATAACTACCAGTATTAATTACCTGAATTGATAATTCCACAAATGTTTGCTTGTATGGAAACATCATATTGCCTTCCATATGTAAAACTTTTTTTAAATTTAATGAACATTTTTTTCATTTATTTTAAATACCCACTACAGTTTTCCTCCCTTATCTCCACCTCTTACCTTCCACCTACCTCCCATCTATCCCGTTCCCCATTCACTGCTTCTCTGTCTCCGTTCAGAAGGTGCAAGCCTTCCACGATCTTAACAAAGCATAGACATCAAGTTGAGGCAGGGCTGAGCTCCTCCTCCTACATCAAGGCTGACAGGATCTGAGGGGGAATCTGAATAGCTGCTGCTTTATTAAAGAAGGCTACACTTTCATACTCTACAATTGCACAAAAGAGTAACTGGGAATGGGAAGAAGGGGACTTGTGTGCTGGGTTGGGGCTTGTGAGCAGGGATTGAGGGAGCTAGCATGGACCATGAGGAGTTAATAGACACCACAGTCATGTGTTAATGGAAGGGTTACCAGTTCCTTTTGCCAGAGATAAGGAGAATGGCTCCCTTTACAGCAAGCAGGAACTTTCTTGAAGCCCTTGTGGAAATGTCAACTTTTGTTTAAATGCCTGAACTTGGGAAAAGGACTTTCTCAAGTGACCATCCCTTCTATTATAGAATGTTGCTTAGTTTATCCAATAGCTAGTGCTTAAAGTTAACAAAGACAAAGCTAGACAAATACTAGTGTGACCTGAATAGACCTAGGAAATTATATGTGGTGATATTTTATTTGTGCTGAAATGTGGTATTTTATTTGTATGTCAATAAATAAAGTTTGTCTGGAGATCAGAGGTCATATAGCTAATCATAAACAGAAGTCAGGGGGTGGTAGCACATGCCCTTAATCCAATAACATGGCCGGCAGAGTCTCTGTGTGTTTAAGGACACAGCCAAGCATGGTGACACACGCTTTTACTCCTAGTACCAACCATAGAGACCTGGAGGTCTGTATAGACAGGCACTGATGAGGAAGTGAGGTGGCTGGTCTTAGAACCAATGAGAAGGCAGAACAACAAGGCAATAAAGGCACAGGTTAGACAGGAAGAAGCTGTTTTTGGCTCTCTTGGGAAGCTATTTTGAGGTGGTTGGCTCCTTAGCTCACCTAAGGTTAGTTGGCGGCTATTGCTCTGATCTCTACAGCTTGCACCTCTGTATTTGGCTCTGTGTTTCTTATTTAATAAGACTGTTTAGAAATCTGTCTATGATTATAAATCTTGTTTGTCAAATATACCTTATTTATAAAAAAATCTTATTTGTCAAATAAATCTTATTTATCAAGAATATGTCACTCATCTAACTTTTTTAGCATTTTGATGTTAACATGTGCAGGAATAGGCAGAATTATGGTATATGGTTTCACAGTGGTAGGGATTTTTTCCCCAAGAATTGTTTTGTGTAAATATGCTCCCATTGTATGCATCTTCATCTTCCACTGAAAACCACCCAAAATTTCTCAAAGAAAAAGGCATAAGGGAACTCCCATAAGACACAGTGAGAATTATTAATTAAAAATGAAAGTCAAAAGTTGCTGGAGAATTGTGATCCACAATGTCAAAATCCTGGGAAATTATCAAGCAGCAGTAGTCCCCATGTAGTTCATTCCACATCATTATCCTCTTTTTATGGGCTCTCTTTGCTTTAGTTCCTATGCATTCTAAAGTTTGTAGACCTCCTGCTCTAAATACTTTGTTCCTGTGGATCTTAACAAGTATTTCAATAATTGTACAAAATGCTTTGTTGCAAATAGCTGAGAAGAGCCCATATTTAGTCCCCCTCTCTCACTTTAAGGCCACGACCACTTATCAGTGAAAGGACCCTTTAATTTTCATTAAGATAAACTCTTCTTACCTTCTTCAAGGGTCATGTGCCCCACATTGGGCACCAGTTGTGGGGGTCCCTCAGCATGAGAATGAAAACCTAGTGTGGATTGATTTCGTCAGTCTAGATCAGACTTCAGGAAGACTACTACCAGATAGGGCATGGTCAGCATATTTAAAACACAGTAGAATTTTGGGAAAAGGTAACAATCAGTCCAATTCCAGGTGCACAATAAAGCTTAGGGTGTGATTACATAGACATTCCTTTAAGTGCATGTGACCATAAGAATGGGTTCTATAGCTAAAAGGCCTAGATCAAATGTGATCTCTGACCAAGAAAGCATAGATATCAGCAGGCCATAGAGTACATGTGACATCTCCCCTCAAATACTTAGTGGACTAGGGAAGGAAGACTCTGGGATAATTATTCTGGGGAATATTGGTGAGGTCCGCCTCTGTAGCAAAAGGTGTGTAAGGTCTACTGCATAGATAGCAAAAAGTTTACCAAGTCATTAACAAAATCCACTCTTAGTCTTCTGGATGCAATTCAATTCTTTGACTTGTATCTCCTCCATTGAGTGGACACATCTGGGTGATTAACTTCCTGGTTCTGTTACTGCTTCTCTGTGAGTACACAGACCTCTGTGTCCCCAACATCCATACATTCCATAATCAGCATTAGCACGTGACTCCACCTGCTGTTTCCCAAGGTCAGGTACAAATGAGTAGCCCTGGGAAACTAGATCACCTGAGCCAGAAATCACATAGTGACCCAGACTGAACCTGCCAGTCAAGTGTTCGTGTGGCTTTAAAGAATCCTCAGTGGAAAGCCTGCAGGCAGGACACAGGATAAATTCTTCCACAGAGCAGTGGAGCACAGCAGTAAAGCAGCTGGACAGGGATTCTTCATGCCATTGCCACTGCTGCTGGCTGCTGCTTCAGCACCATCACAGGTTCCAGACAGGGTGTCAAAAAGGGGACTGTGGACTTGGGGGCAAAGGCCAGGGTGCCATAGTCCCATGTGGACTCCAGGACAAAGACTGACACTAATGGTCCAAAAATTCTGGGGTGGCGGAGGCTGCATGTGCTTTGCCATTTGCTCTTTGAGACAGGGTCTCCCTTATAACCATGCTTGCCTAAATCTCACTGTGGTCTCCTGCAAACAGTGTCCTCAGTGCAGAATACAATTGTGTGCCACACATAGCTTCCGGTTATTTTATTAATAAATGTGCAGAGTTACTAGAAGTAAAGCATGGTGGTTTAGGCCTTTAATCTTAACACTCTGCAGCATAGGCAAACTTATCTTTTTTTTTTTTAGGCTAGTCTTCTGCATAGCATAGTAAGCTCTTGTTCAGCCAGGGCTACAGAGTGAGACCCTGATAAAGAAGATGAAGCAATAGAAGCATGATGTAAAACTACATATTCTTAATGCGGCTCACTTATTTTCACTGATGATGCAGAATGACAGAAAACCAAATCTGTAGACTCTTATGTCATGTGTGTAGTAAAATATGTTTAATTTATCCATCAGAATATTGAGACTCTCTAGTAAATATGGAGTAATAAGTAAAAAGCTCACTGATCCCATAGGGATGGGCTTTTTCTATAGAATAACTGTTTAAGAGAGTGCATATTAGTGCATAGTTTTTTTTTTTTTAAATCAAACTTTCTTCTTACAAAAATTAAAATTATAACACGTTTTTCACAGCTCGCCTGAGGTTTTCCTTAGCCTGGAAACTGGTTAAGTTTCCTTTGTCTTTTCATAGCAAAACCTGACTAATTCCCCAGAAAAGAGTCCTACTGAGTGCAGGAATAGTTCAGGGAAGACTTTGCAGTCCAGCCCCAAGTTCTGCTGCAATGCCAATCTCTGCAGGTCTGGGGCAGTTCTGTGCCTGGGGTGAAAGCCAGGACTGCCAATCATTGGGCTCCCTGACTTCACAGCACTCTGCCTAAAGAGAGCTGTTTAGATCACTCAGGCCTCAGTAGCCAATCAGAACCTCCAGATGGACTGTCAGTCAGAATGGGGAGGGCACTTCCTGTCCGCCACACTCTAGACTTGGCTGCTCGAGTTTCACGCAGGCTTTGGTGTCAGTGTGCTGGGTTGAGACCGGCCTCTGAGAGACGTGAGGAGAGCGGGTGAGCACGGAATCCGTCATGGTGAGTGAGGGGCCGCTATCCCCACGGGGAGGAGCCAGGGAAGCCGGAGTGGCGTCCCCCGCGGGACTGTGGACAAGGTGTCCGGTCGCGGTGGCCGGAGTGATTCGCTTTGGTCTTCTGAGGTCCTTGCAGCTCCCAGGCATAAGGGGGACCTGTGAGTGATTTAGCTCTGCTGTTTGCACCTGCGCATAGCATGGGGGTGCGTGAGCTTTTGTGTGAAAACTTTCATGGCACGGTGCAGGGCGCGCGCATGCGCTGTTTTTTCCCCTCGCCGGTTAAGGCAGATTTGCTAATATGCAGAGCCTTGGTCACTCTAGTGTCTTATGTAAGGGTGGTCCAGTCATGTGTGTCACTAAGGCCAGCTTTCTGGATATCTTGGCCTCGTGCTGTTACATTTAACTTTATATTTATTGTGTTTTTATTTCTAAGTTTGCTCTCATGTTCTGTTGATCTTTCCTGGATAATACAGTTCCCCCCCCCCCCCCCCATCCCGATAGTTTTATTTTTGTTTTTGTTTTTTTCTGTGCTGGAACTCACTCTGTAGACCAGGCTGGCCTCAAATTCTCAAGTGCTGGGTTTAAAGGTCTGTGCCGCCACCACCGCCCAGTTCAGTACAGTCTTTATTGCAGTTGCATTCAAAGTTAGAAGTCAGATGGTGTCACTGTGTGAACTATTTATTCAGTCATGTGCTGATCAATTTTTCTTTCATGACGACCTTTTCTCATGTGATTTCTGTTGTTGGTAGCATTAATTGTTAGACTTGTATTGGACTTTTGCTATGTTTATAGCTCAAATTCTGTATTGTCGTAACATAATGTTGACATAATAGACAAGATGATAGCAAACCACATGGTTGCTTTCTACTCAAGGTTAGTCCAGCTCCTGCTAAGGAAGCCCCTCCTCCATCAGGTACAGTTCCCAGTGGGATCCACATCTCTCCATGGTTAAATGTGCACCCTTACACCCTTTCCTTTAAAAGACTCTTTAGTTATGCTACCATGTATGTAGGAGGAGATGGTTCCTGTGGCCTAGGCAGGTAGGCCCCATACAGCTAAGGAACAGAGGAAAGAATTCCATGACCCCAACCAGAGACAGATGAATCCATCCATGTGTTTCACCAACTGACTGTAACTGTTGAAGCCAATTGTTGTCATCCAGGTCTTTCACTTTCTCCTCGTTCCCCAAACAAAGATTTTGCTTGGCCCCATTTTTATCCCAATTTTAGCCTGGTCTGGGCTGTGATCAGACAGATTTGTGACTCTCCATGTTTGCTGGACTGAATACTTCCAAGGTTTAATTTGTTAAAATAATTAAATCAGTGGTGGTGGTGTATGCATTTAACCCAGTACTTGGGAGGCAGAGGTCAGCCTGGTATGTAGAGCTAGTTATAGGGCAGCCTGGGCTACAAAGAGAAATCCTATCTGGAGAAAAAAAAAAAAGGTAAATAAAATGTAAAACTTTTGTAGCCTTGTTATTGCCTAGTTCGAATGCATATTCCAGATGGCCTCATCTACAGCAGTCACACTTCAGCACACCAGGAGACTGACTGCCTTCATTGTTTCCACCACACCCGATCCAAGGTTTCCCAGATTCTGTAAGGAAACAGGGTAGGGAGGGAAACAAGGGATAATGCTATGCACTCAGGGAAAAGATAGGGACATAAACCTGAGTTTGGAGGCCTTGAATTGTTCAATCTCTTCTTAGATGGGGTAGAGAAGGTTATATTAAGGAAGCCTCTAATCTAGCTAGGGGAGTTGTCTTCTGCTATTTGGAAGAAATATGTTTTCTTTTTGTTTCTCTCTCTGTCTCTTTTTCTCTATCCTCCTCTGTTCCTCTCTCTGTTTTCCTTAATAACTTTTAGTCTTTTCTTTTAGAGCTTTTTCTTAGGTTGTATTCCTGTTATAGTTTACATTTGATCAACACCCTAAGGATCCTATCTTTGAATGGTTGGCCCTAATTACTAGAAGTAATTGAGTAAATTAGGAGGTATGCCCTTGTGGGAGTCGGTGTGTCTTGTTTGTATAGGTGTGTCAGTGTGGGCTGACTTTGAGGTTTCTAAAGCCCAGTGCAAGGCACGTGTTCCTTTCTGCCTCTGTCTTAGGATGTAACACTTGGCTCCATCCCTGCCACTGTGATTCTACTTTTCAAGATGAGAATGGACTGACCCTCTGTCACTGTAATTAATCCCCAAATTAAAAGCCTTCCATTATAAGAATTGCCTTGGTTATAGTACTTCTTCACAGCAAGAGAAGAATCAGTAAGGCAGGTTGTGTAATATTTTGTTATATTATCTCTCTTTATTCTGTACATGTCCTGTATGGTGATACTTTATTTGTACTGAAATGTGATTTTATTTGTATGTTAATAAATAAAGTTGCCTGGGGGTCAGAGCTAATAGCAAGCCATAGCAGAAGCTGGACGGTGGTGGTGCACAGCTTTAATCCCAGCATTTGGGAGGCAGAGCTAGGCAGATGTCTGTGTGTTCAAGGTTACAGCCAGCATGGAGACACACGCCTTTAATTTCAATACCAACCGTAGAAGACCTGGAGATTTGTATAGATGGGCAGTGACGAGGAGGTCATGTGGTTGGGTTTACAACCAATGAGAAGGCAGAATAGAAAGTCAATAAAATGGACAAATACACAGGAAGTAGGTCTCTTGTGGAGAGGTAGGACAGCAGCGCCAGTGAAGGGTAAGGTTTTTAATTTCAGCTCTTAGCTATTGCTCTGACCTTTTGGCTTTTAACTCTGTATTTGGCTCTGTGTTTCTTATTTAACAAGACGGTTACATCTACAGTCCTGGGAAATCAAATAAGGCTAAATGAAAGAATAATGGGAAAGACATCATGCAAGTGGCAACCACGTGAAAAGTTTTATTATTAAAAGGGGGAAGGGAAGGTGGGAAGGAGAAGGGAAGAGAGAGAGACTGGAGGTGCGAACCTTGTCGGAATTGAGAGTTTTCTTTTAAAGTGGACTTTACGTAGGATGATGTTGTCAGGACACTGCATGGACCAGGGACAGGTCTGAATGCTAACAACTTTGTGTCTGAGTATGTAGTCAGTTTTGGAGACACTTCTGTGAAGTGCTTGTTGTGAGGTGTTCATCAGAGAAAACTGCTGGGACATGGGTTTAAGCCAATAGAAAGTCTTTATTATCTGTCTGCAAGTACACTGGATGTTCTAGATCCCAGTGTAGCCCTGATCCTTTTTCAGAATGAGCTTTTAAGCACAAAAACCGTGTTCTGGGTTGACATACTTCATTTAACAAGAAAAGCCAGAAGCAGAACTACAGTCTAAAAAGCAAGGTTAGTACATTTAGAGACTTCCTATAAATATGCACTTTGATGGATTAGATCTTGTTTTCCTTTTGACTGGTGGTAGTTTCTGTGTGCTGAGTTTTGCAGCCTAAATGGCATTTCCATCTTGGAGTCAGTTATGTTAATATCTGGGGGCCTTCTAAAGACTTGGGCCTTTTACATTCCCCCTGGACTTAGTGAATGAGTCAAATCATGGACTCGTCTGTTTTAGTTAAGATGCAGTCTCTGCCATTAATCTAATACAATGAGAATTAAAGGCCTAGTCAGAAATTTAAATTAGAGTTTTAAATGTCATCATGGTGTATTTTACCTTTGATAAATATATAGTGTTCTTATTCATCTCTTTTGATTGAGTTTTGTTTGAAGAGCTTCAGATACATTTTATATACTCATGAACATATTGAATGAACAATGAGGCCCCATTAGTTATTTATTTCCCCCTGTGAGCTAGGGATCAAAACCATGCACTTCCATGTGATAGTCAAATAATCTGCCACTGTGTCAGGTTTTATATGGAATTTTCTTCAGCCAGTCATGGTGACTCACAATTGTACTCTAAGCACTTGAAAAGCTGAGGCAGGAGGTCTCTAGCTTGAGGCCAGACCAGAGCACAGAATAAAACCCTGTTCCAAATGTGTGAAACAATTTCCTCATATAGGACCAAGATCTCTCCAGGACATATACTGTTCATATTCTACAATGTTTCCTTGAGAAATGAAATACCAAGTTTTCCTAGACCCATAGGAGACCAAGTGGTTATGCCTGTTACATGGTTAGCCTTTCCATTGGCAAGAGTTAAAATCTGTCACCTTCACTTTAGTTTTGCCCTTCAAGAAGGTACCCTATATCTCTGTATTATACTTTGATTTAATCAGTACATTTATTTAGCTGAGCATGAAGTCATCCTAGTATTTTGGCAGCAGATGCAGAAAGTTCAAGGCTAACCTGGAGGAGCTTTTGTGGAGGAATGTAGTCTCACCATATTTCTTTGTTTTGGTGAAAGTGAGCAGCCCCCTTCCTTTTAATGTAGCCACACCATCACCATCAGTAGAGACTTCATTTCTAAACAATGTAAGGTAAAATAGAAGCAATTGCTTTTCCCTGCTAATTCATTTTTCTTGCCTGGTATTTTTATGTTTACATTTTTGACAGATTGAATCAGGTTTTTGTACATGTCAAGCATTTGCTCTTGTGCTTAACTTTACCCACTTCATTACTTTTGAACTTTGGTAGAGAGGGTCATTTTTCAGACCAACAATGCTTGCAGTCATGAAATTAATAGTGATCTCCTGAATCACTGAATTGCAGGTGTGTAACATTGTCCCTACCTTTGTGTATGTTTTTACATTTTTATATTATTTTCAAATGTCTGAAAAAATATATACATATATACACACACACACATATATGTGTGTGTGTGTGTGTGTGTGTGTGTGTGTGTGTGTGTGTGTGTACCACTTGTCTTCCTGGCATTTACTGAAGGCAGAAGAGAGCATTGGATTCTCTTGATCTGGAGTTAGGAATAGTTGGTAACCTCTAGTCAGTGTTGAGAACTGGTCTAGGACCTCTTCAAAAGCAACAGGTGATTTTTTTTTTTTTTTTTTTTGAGACAAGATTTCTCTGTATAACAGTCCTAGCTGTACTGGAACTTGCTTTGTAGACCAGATTTGAACTCACAGAGATCCGCCTGCCTCTGCCTCCCAAGTGCTGGGATAAAGGTGGGCACCACCACAGCCGGGCACAACAGGTGCTGTTGACTCATCTTCATATATTCCCTCCCTTTTATAGTTTGTTTTATTGTTTTAGGATCAGTATTTACTTTACTAATGTTCTTGAGAACTCATTGATCTGTGAGTCAGTAACTTCTTAAAAAAGTGCTTTTCTTCCTGGGAATTATTAGTCTTACAGTTCAATAGGGGTCACTCCAGCTTTTATGATAGACAAGTATAGAATTAGAGTGAATGTTTAACTCTGTGGGGGAATTTTGAGTGAGGCCTGAGTGCTTTCTGTTTTTTTGTTAGAGACAGGGTCTCACTACATACCTTCTGCACAGGAATGGAAGGTGTCATCCTCTTTTTCTGTTTCCTTTTAAAATGTGTTTGTGACTGCATTTGATATTTACTGACCCATGTCATAGAATGTTTCAAGCACACAGAATTATGTAAATATATTCTCAATGAAGTGTACATTTACAATTCATTCAGTCTCACTGTTTCAATTATGAACATGCATGGGACATTTTAGGATGCAGTGACTTATAAGGATGTGCATGTGAACTTCACTCATGAAGAGTGGGCTTTGCTGGATCCTTCCCAGAAGAGTCTCTACAAAGATGTGATGCTGGAAACCTACTGGAACCTCACTATTGTAGGTAAGAATGTGAGGTTTCTGTCAGTTTTTAACTTAAGGGGACAAGCTTTTCTTGGAGATTGGTGCTCTTCTGTGATTTTGATATGAAAGGGGAAGAATCTGTTGAATAAATCAAGCATGATACTAAAATTAATGATAGTAATTTCAAGTGTGTCCAATTTTCAGTAATGTAGCATGAATCTTAAAAAGTTCTTATTAATAAGATCAAACCTGGACCAGGTATTGGGGTGAATTCTGGAAGATCAGAGAGACAGAACAAGCCACAGCTAACCTCACCAACTTCTCAGCTAATCTTGTTTCCTCAGACTGGATGCTTCTGTGTCCTCATCCCAATGGCTCTCAGCTGAACTGCTCAAAAGCCTGAAGCTTAACCAGCTAAAAGCTTAACCAGCCAAATGCTTCTAGTTTCTGGTCTTCACGCCTTATATATCTTTCCTTTCTACCATCACTCCCTGGGATTAAAGGCGTGTGTCACCATGCCTGGCTGTTTCCAATGTGCCTTGAACTCACAGAGATCCAGAAGGATTTCTACCTCTGAAATGCTAGGATTAAACGTGTGACTGCCACCATTTTCTAGCATTTGTATCTAGTGGCTGTTCTGTCTCTGACCCCAGATAAGTTTATTAGGGTGCACAGTATTTTGGGAAACACAATACCACCACACAGTAATATATCACATACATTTTCTGGTACTGTATTTTAGGTTACAAATGGGAAGACCATAATATTGAAGAACCTTGTCAGAGCTGTAGAAGAAATGGAAGGTAATTTTCATGTGCAAGCTGATATATTTGTATGACTGAAGAAATCTTAATATACCCTGAACTTTTAATGAAAAGCAACAGTATAATAAGCGCAGCTTTGTACTGTTTATTAAATTCACACACACCATGTACTTCATTGTCAGGTAGCTGATCACTTTTTGCAAAGCATTCCTTTAAGGACAAGACAAGGAAACAATGCCATAACAGATGTCACAGTTTTAATCATAGCCATGTATAAGGCACGTTGTAGAACTATCCATCCACTTACTGTCATGCCATTCAATTATCATATAAGGTGTACACATTGATGAGGGGATTAATGTATGTCTAAGACCTTTTATAAGCAAAGCTGTCATATTAAAGCTAGTGTTCCTCATTTTCTTGTAGTGAGTGACTTAGCATAGTTTAGTGAGAGGAGCACTTTATAAGCAACTAGGAGGTTGTCTTGATGTAGCAACATGAATCCCTATTTGCGCATCTGTATGACACACAAAACGTTTGACTATGTGAATGCAATATGAAAACTCTTTATTTGTTATCTTCCTTTACCAGGGATGTCATCTGTCACTCTGGATACAAGCCATGTGAGCATAAGGGACATAGAAAGAAGCATTGTAGTTCTGTCTCTCTCAGAACAAGTGGAAGATACGTGGTAGTCCCCACTATGAGAAGACATGATGACTGTGATACAAGTTTACAGTTAATTGGTTTTCCAACTTCAGTGGGAATTCATCAAGAAACTCTCATTGGAGAAAAACCTTATGAGTACCAGGTATATGGAAATTCAACTCTCTCTTCTGGTTCACTGTGCACATGTAGTGTGGCTCACAGTGTAAGAAAACGTTGTGAATGCAATCAGTGTGGTCAGACCCTGAGTTCTTCAAGTTCTCTTCAAAGATGTGAAAAAGCTCATGTGGGAAAAGAAAATAGTAAGTGTGAGTCATCTACTAAAGGCGTTAGTCATTACAGGCATCTTCAAACACACCAAACACCCAATAATGAAGAGGCTCTCTATGAATGTAATCAACATGATAAAGCCTTTATATCTGATTGCTGTTTAAAAGTACACCAAAGAACTCATTCAGAAGGAATACCCTCTGAGTATGATCAAAATTATAAAGTTTTTGCATGTCCAAATCTTCTTCAAGTAGATAAAATTCAAACTAGAGAGAAAAGGTATGGATATGATCAATGTGATAAAGCCTTTGAATGTCCCACTTATCTTCAAATACATAATAGAAGTTATACTGGAGAGAAAGCCTATGAATGTAATCAGTGTGGCAAAGCCTTTGCTTATAACAGTCATTTTCTTATTCATCTAAAAAGTCATACTGGAGAGAAACCTTATAAATGTAATCAGTGTGGTAAAGCATTTGCACATAAGAGCTATCTTCGAAGTCATGAGAGAATTCATACTGGAGAGAAACCCTATGAATGTAATCATTGTGGTAAAGCCTTTACATGGAAGAAGACTCTTCACTGTCATGAAAGAAGCCATACTGGAGAGAAACCCTATAAATGTAATGAATGTGGTAAAGCCTTTGCAAAG
The DNA here is from genome assembly GCF_949786415.1 of Peromyscus eremicus. Taxonomy (NCBI): domain Eukaryota; kingdom Metazoa; phylum Chordata; class Mammalia; order Rodentia; family Cricetidae; genus Peromyscus; species Peromyscus eremicus. Next base: position 7,440,095 of record NW_026734286.1, on the reverse strand, counting down.
AAGACAAGTCTACACAGTCATGAAATAATTCATACTGGAGAGAAGCCCTATAAATGTAATCAGTGTGGTAAAGCCTTTGCACTGCAGAGTAGTCTTCACAATCATGAAAGAATTCATACTGGAGAGAAACTCTATGAATGTAATCAATGTGGTAAAGGTTTTGTCCAGAAGAGTAGTCTTCTCAGTCATGAAAGAAGTCACAATGGAGAGAAACCCTATGAATGTAATGAATGTGGTAAAGCATTTGTGCATAAGAGTTATCTTCGCAGTCATAAAAGAATTCATACAGGAGAGAAACCCTATGAATGTAATCATTGTGGTAAAGCCTTTGCACAGAAGAGAAGTCTTCACAATCATGAAATAATTCATACTGGAGAGAAACCCTATGAATGTAACCAATGTGGTAAAGCGTTTACACGGAAGAGTAGTCTTCTCAGTCATGAAAGAATTCATACTGGAGAGAAACCCTATGAATGTAATCAATGTGGTAAAGCCTTTGCACAGAAGAAGTATCTTCTCAGTCATAAAATAATTCATACTGGAGAGAAACCCTATAAATGTAATCAATGTGGTAAAGCCTTTGCACATAACAGTAATCTTCTTAGTCACAAAAGAATTCATACTGGACAGTACCACATGGATTTAATCAATGTGGTAGTTTCAGATGTGAGTTGCCATGTGGGTGCTGCAAGCTGAACTGTGTTTTCTACAAGCAGTACTTGTTAGAGTCCAGCTCCATAGGAGTTCAGATCCCAAAGAGGAGAACAGGCATCAGCAAAGGAAGGAGACTGCCATGATTTGAGGGTGAGTCAGGATAGCTGCTGCTGGACGCAAAACTCAGTTATGGCAATAAACACGAGTACAATGCAATATTTGAAGAATCCAGGGAATGTTGTGGCTCAGGGTAAAGCCCCTGTGTACAAAAGCCTATGTTTTTTTCTAGAGGTAATTCAAAAGGAAGAACTCTGCTTTCTGGAGTACACAGAAGGTGTGGAAAGGCCACATTGGACTGAAGAATGTAGATCATCAAGGGACAGACTAGGTAAACTTTTGTCATTGGGAAATGTCCTGAGTGTGCCTGCTGGAGGCCCCAATATCAAATTTTATCTAATTCTCTGTCAGCATCAAGACCCCCCCCAAAGTAAGATTACACAATGCTTTATTTTAAATTTTTTAAATGGTAATGAGAATGAGTAATAGTTGCAGAGAGACATTGTAGAGTACAAAAAACTCCTGAATTAAATCAGTTTTTATATTTTTTTATTTTAAAGATATGTTCACCTCAGAATGGAAACTGGGATGTATGTTGAGTTGGGGAAGAGATTTTGCTTATGTTTTCACTGTAGAAGTTACTATTCAGATTGATATATTGAGGTTGATAAAAGTTACATTTGAACAAGAGGGATCTGCTAAATGAAAGATGATATTTCATTAGACAATTCAGCCATTCAAGCTAAACTAACTTATAAAGAGTAATAAATACCTTTTATTTAATCAGGCAAGAAAAAATAAAAATAAAAAATAATATTTTTCAATGATAATTTACCCAAGGCACACATGCCTTACTGGCATGAAATGAAACATAGGTTGTCTTATACCACATGTGTTACTTCTGTGTTACAATGTTAGAGTGTAGATTGTCATGTCGCCTACAGCATTTTGGACATGAGCTTTTGAGTTGTCTTAAATAAAAAGAATATTTCTTTTGTATTGTTTGCTGTTAAAATCACAGTGAAGAGATTTAAAATTTTGGAAGTAAATTCAAAGGGTTACTATAATTGAAACTTGTTTTCTAAATCTCTTAAGAGTTGGAGTGATTTGGAGCTAAGATAAGATATTTGAGCAGAGTAGTGGTAGCCTATGCTTTCATCCCTGCAGAGACAGTCACATGTCTATAACTTGTTTTCTAAATTCTAACCATGGTGGGTCACACCTTTAATCCCACTACCCAGGGACAAAACTCATACCACTCCTAACTGGTATGTATGCACACTAGAGAAATCAGATACCGTATTTATAGGACATTGTAATAAACCCTCTACAGAATTACTAGAAAGGCAGCTAATAACCAATGGGACAGGAGCAAAGATGTAGATGAATTTCTAAATGGTCTTATTAGATTAAAAAACACGGAGCCAAGTATAGGGGTGAAAGCCTTAAAGAGATCAGGAAAATAGGGAAAGCCACCAGCCAACCTTACCTCACCAACTCTGCAGCTTCCAAATGCGAGTTACTTCCTGTCTACCCATGTCTGTATGCCTTGCTGTTCTGCCATCTGCTTTGCTCTCTCTGTTCAGCTATATCACTTCCTCTTCCTGCTCAGCTCTGTCACTTCCTGTCTGTCCGTACAGACTTCCAGACTTCCATGGTTAACTAGTTTTGGAATTTAAGATGTGTGCCACTACACCTGGCTTTGTTTCCAGTGTGGCCTTGAACACAGAGATCCTGCCTGCCAAATGATAGGATTAAGGGCGTGTGCTGCTGTTGTCCAACTTCTTTGTTTACTTAAAACAGCTTGCTATTTCCTCTGATCTCCAGGCAAGCTTTATTAAAGAACAAATAAAATATCACCACATTTCAGCACAAATAAAATATCGCTACATTTCAGCACAATTAAAATATAACCACACAGAGTTTTTGCAGCTGCCGTTAACCTCTTCTCTGTGCATGCAACTGTGACCATTATTGAAACAGATGATACCCTAATTATGGATATCATGTTTATTGGTAAATGGAAACTAGGAACTCTTCATAAAGCAAAAAGGAGTCTATCTACGTTTGCCTTTTGGATTTTATTGCAAATGCTTTCCATATAAGGAGAATAAATATCCTCTCTTTGAGAAACAAATCTGGACATTTTATGAGACATGGAGAAACTGATAGTAAATGGCATCTATCATATGGTCATCTGGGTACACCTTACAATGATGGATTGAATCTCTTCAAAGTCAGAGTCCTCGGAATGGAAGGAAAGGTATTACAGTGGAACTGGTACATATCAGAATTCCTTAGTGACTGGGATATGGTTAGCACTGAAGAAATAGTTCAGTTGCTTAAAGTGCTCACTCCTCCTCCAAGAGAGGCAACTATTGAACTGCAGAATGGTCAAATCCTCTGCTAAGGCATGGTTTACTGATGGCTCATCAACCATTGATGGATCCCAAACTAATGGAAAGTGTCAACCTCTAGACTTGAGATGGAATGGCCAAGTTTGAGGAAGAAGATACCACAAAATCATTAAACCACAATTGGCTATAAGACAGACAGCTAAAGGAGGCCAAGGGAACATCTGCAGTTCGTGGGGCCTGTGCAGTGGCATAGCTATACGGCAATCTAAATGGAAAAGCACTCACTGGCAGGTGAATGGGAGGCATGAATGGAAATGGCAGCACCCGGCAAAACTTAGCAAAGACATGAAATTTATGTATTTCATAAGAGTAAGACAGAGAAAAATGTCTGAAAATAATGAAATAATGGGCAAATTGGTATCGTGTTTAAGTGTACAATATTAAAATTTGCTGTGGAACACATTCAGAAAATCAGTAAAAATGATAGATTATACACTTAAAAAAGGAGAAAGTTTACCCTAATACTGAAAAATAAGGAAAATGTAGAACCAAATATACCAGGAAATCCTTATTATTGAGGTTTTTGGGGGTCTAGGCCCTCAAAAGCCCACTCCCAGGTCTGGGAAGAATCTATGACCAGCTGATAATCTCATCTTTGATGATATTAAATGAATCTATGCACACAAAACTCTTTAGTCCATTAATTTTATTTTCCTGATTGAAGATTCTATCTACACAGCTTCAGTTCTTTTCTTACACTTAGCTCCTCTCTGTCCCTTCTCCTCCCACCCTGTCCTTGTTCTCATTAAGCTCCTTTGCCTCATCCTCATCTTCGTTTCTCTTTATCGTGATTCCTGCCCATTCTTCTCCCTGGAACGGGTCCCTCACCTGCCAGCAGCCTGACTCTGACAGTACCATGCAATGCTTCCAGATCCTTTGAAAGGGTATACGGCACTGGTGGCTGGAGCTGGTTACCATGGCAGTGCTGGTTTTAGAGCTTTATTGGGGGGGGGGAGCGCCAGAGAGAGGTGCAGAGAGTGTGGGGGTGCACGTCCGGCTTTTAGGCTGGGACGCAGTCGCCTGCTGACGACATAAAAAGGCGCCAGACCCCTGAGCTGCACATATACAGAATCCGTACATTCCAGACTTTTGCTTATAAAACAGGAAGTAGATGGGAATAGGGACTGACTTGGAGGGCGTTCGGTTGGCTCTTGGGGGGAATAGGGAAGGGGGTGTCTTCCGAGGTAGACAGGTGTTGTTGGATGATGGGCTATCCGTCCTGGAGCCGTGTATCTTTCTTGGCTTGGCACTCTGGTTGCTTTTGTATCTGAGAGGATGCTGGTAAGGCAGGAAAAGCCTGAAGTAGATCTGACCTGTCCAGATGGATTTAAGCTGGTTTATGGAACTTGGGAAAAATTTGAACATGTTAAGAAGCAGCCATGAGAAGATTAGTGACCATAAGTGGTGTTTAGTACTTTGCTTATGTTGGTTAGTGTTAATGGGAGAGACAGAGAGATTGGAACATGTTAAGCTTTATCAGAGACAGATTATTTTAAGGCACCTGTTTCCTTTACTAGTTTGGTATCCAGGAGACAGGTGATCAATTGTTAAAAGCATTTCACAGTAATAGATGTTTTTATTGAAGTCTGTTTTTGTAGCGCCCAGATTAAAGTCTGTTTGGGACTGGGGGTGTAAATACCTTTTAGCTGTTACAGTTTCTTACTTGATCTCTGGACTTCAGTTCTGTGATGATCCTGTACCATTAGCTGAACAGTGGGTTAGAACAGGGAACTGGGAAGAGAAAAGCTTGTGGTGCATGAGAACTTATTTCTTTGGAATTAGGGACAAGGCAAAGATCAGGACCCTGTAAGCACAGGCGGGTGAGTCTGGAGTGAGGCAATGAAATGAAAGCTCCTATCTTAGCTGGAAATCTTTTCCCATTAAGTAACCCTGAAAGTGCAATTAAATCTGGTGAGGTGGGTAAGGCTGTCCTCCCTACCCCGACAATAGGGAAACAAGGAGAGGTGACACCCCAAAACTCCCAGGACTGATTTAGTGGCTCTGGTGTCCAGAAGGAAAGAAACGGATTGCTTCCCTGATGCATTCTGGGTTCCCTGCCATGTCTGTAGCCAAACCTAGGTCTGCTGGAGGTCTTAGCTTGATGTTTTCATGCGTTTTGGTGCCTGGGGGCAGTCAGCTGACTGGTTGTCTTCCTAGGTGGTACTTTCAACAAGGCTATTGATGGCCTGGCAGGGCACTCGCTAGCCCATGGCCTTTCCCCACACTTAGAACAGGGACCCAACAGCATTTGGGAGTCAGCGAGTACCAGCACTTGGCACTTGTGTTTTCGGGCTCTTTTTTTTTTTTTTTTTATCTCTTCCGTGGCACACCTTGAATGCCACAGATGACACTTTAGCCTGTGGGGTCAGGAGCCTTGCTCTCCAGATGCTTAAGTTTTAGTCGGGGAGGTCTGGGGAACAAGAGACAGATTTTTTCTTTTTTGGTTTTTTTTTTTGGGGGGGGAGGAACCTTGTTTTGTATACTTTTTTTTTTTAATTTTCTCTTTCTATTATCAGCTTGATACAGTACAAATTCTTATCCTAATAGTGAAATGTTTCACTGAAGCTTGCCCAGTGATTGAGTAAAACCAAAACTTATAAGCCACTGTCATCCTAGGGTCCCTCCTGCTGTGTAGTGTCCCTGGATCTGTGAGTTGCAGTCTGATTGTTCTTTACTTTATATCTAGAATCCACTTATGAGTGAGTACATACCATGTTTGTCCTTCTGGGTTTGGGTTACCTCACTCAGGATAATATTTTCTAGCAAATTTCATGCTGTCATTTTTTTTCCTCTGCTGAGTAGCACCCCATTGTGTATATGTACCACATTTTCTTCTTTTAATTTTTATTTTTTTAAAATTTTATAATTGATTTAATTTTACATATCAGCCATGGATTCCCCTGTCCTCCCTCATCCTACCCACTCCCTGCCTTCCCCCTAATCCACCCCCATTCCCACCTTCTCCAAGGCAAGGACTCCCCTGGGGATTCAGCTCAGCCTGGTAGATTCAGTTGAGGCAGGTCCAGTCCCCTCCTCTCTTCACTTAGGCTGAGCAATGTGTACCAGCATAGGCCCCAGGTTCCAAAAAGCCAGCTCATGCACTAAGGACAGGTCCTGGTCCTACTGCCTGGAGGACTCCTAAATAGTTCAAGCTAATTGACTGTCTCACTTATCCAGAGGGCCTGATCCAGTTCCATGGGGGCTCCTCAGCTATTGGATCGTAGTTCATGTGTTTCCACTAGTTTGGCTATTTGTCCCTGTGCTTTTTCCAATCATGGTCTCCATATCTCTTGCTCATATAATCCCTTCTTTCTCTCGCCGATTGGACTCCTGGAGCTCTACCTGGGGCTTGGCTGTGGATCTCTGCATCTGCTTCAATCAGTCACTGGATGAGAGTTCCATCATGACAGGGTGTTCGGCCATCCGATCACCAGAGTAGGTCAGTTTGGGCTTTCTCTCAACCATTGCCAGTAGTCTATTGTGGAGGGATCTTTGTGGATTTCTGGGTTCCTCTCTAGCACTTTGCTTCTTCCTATTCCAATGGGGTCTTCATTTATCATGGTCTCTCTTTCCTTGTTCTCCCTCTCTGTTCTTGATCCAGCTGGGATCTCCCACTCCCCTAAGCTCTCTTTCCCCCAGCCCTTCATTACCCCAGTCACATCCAGTTTGCCATGTAGATCTCATTTATTTCTCTGTCGTTGGGCAATCCCTGTGTCTTTCTTAGGGTCCTCTTTTCTAGGTAGCCTCCCTGGAGTTGTGAGTAGCAGTCTAGTCATTCTTTGCTTTATATCTAGTATCCACCTATGAGTGAGTACATACCATGTTTGTCTTTCTGAGTCTGGGTTACCTCACTCAGGATGACTTTTTTTAGATCCATCCATTTGCCTGCACACCTCATGCTTTCATTGTCTTTCTCTGCTGAGTAGTACTCCAATGTGTATATGTACCACATTTTCTTAATCCATTCGTCAGTTGAAGGGCATCTAGGTTGTTTCCAGGTTCTGGCTATTACAAACAATGCTGCTATGAACATAGCTGAGCATGGTACCACATTTTCTTAATCCATTCTTCAGTTGATGGGCATCTAGGTTGTTTCCAGGTTCTGGCTATTACAAACAATGCTGCTATGAACATAGCTGAGCATGGTATTACATTTTCTTAATTCATTCTTCAGTTGACGGGCATGTAGGTTGTTTCCAGGTTCTGGCTATTACAGATAATGCTGCTATGAACATAGTTGAGCATTTGTCCTTGTGGTATGATTGAGCATTCCTTGGGTATATGCCCTAGAGTGGTATGGCTGGGTCTTGAGGTAGATTGATTCCCAATTTTCTGAGACACCACCATACTGATTTCCACAGTGGTTGTACAAGTTTGCACTCCCATCAACAGTGGAGGAGTGTTCCCTTTGCTCTGCATCCTCTCCAACATAGACTGTCATTAGTGTTTTTGATCATAGCCATTCTGACAGGTGTAAGGTGGTATCTCAGAGTCATTTTGATTTGCATTTCTCTGATGGCTAAGGATGTTGAGCATTTCTTTAAATGTCTTTCAGCCATTTGTGATTCTTCTGTTGAGAATTCTCTGTTTAGCTCTTTAGCCCATTTTTTAATTGGATTATTCAGTATTTTGATGTCTAGTTTCTTGAGTTCTTTATATACTTTGGAGATCAGTTCTCTCTCAGATGTGGGGTTGGTGAAGGTCTTTTCTCATTCTGTAGGCTGTCTTTTTGTCTTATTGACCATGTTTTTTGCCCTGCAAAAGCTTCTCAGTTTCAAGAGGTCCCATTTATTAATTGTTGTTCTCAGTGTCTGTGCTACTGGTGTTATATTTAGGAAGTAATCTCCTGTGCCAGTGTCTACAAGAGTACTTCCTGCTTTCTCTTCTATCAAGTTCAGTATAACTGGATTTATGTTGAGGTCTTTGATCCACTTAGACTTGAGTTTTGTGCATGGTGACAGATATGGATCTATTTGTAATCTTTTACATGTTGACATCCAGTTATGCCAGCACCATTTTTTGAAGATACTTTCTTTTTTTTTCATTATATAGTTTTGGCTTCTTTGTCAAAAATCAGGTGTTCATATGTGTGTGGATTAATGTCAGGATCTTCAATTTGATGCCATTGGTCTGTATGTTGGTTTTTATGCCAGTGACAAGCTATGTTTATTACTATAGCTCTGTAGTAAAGCTTGAGGTCAGGGATGGTGATGCCTCCAGAGGTTGCTTTATCATACAGGATTCTTTTAGCTATTCTGGGTTTTATGTTTTTCCATATGAAGTTGAGTATTGTTCTTTCCAAGTCTGTGAAGAATTGTGTTGGGATTTTGATGGGGATTGCATTGAATCTGTAGATTTCTTTTATTAAGATTGCCATTTTTACTATGTTAATCCTACCTATCCATGAGCATGGAAGATCCTTCCATTTTCTGGTATCTTCTTCAATTTCTTTCTTTAGAGACCTAAAGTTCTTATCAAACATGTCCTTCACTTGTTTAGTGTTATCCCAAGGTATTTTATATTATTTGTGGCTATTGTAAAGGGTGATGTTTCTCTGATTTCTTTCTCATCCCTTTTATCATTTGTGTATAGAGGGCTACTGATTTTTTTGAGTTGATCTTGTATCCTGCCACTTTACTGAAGGAGTTTATCAGCTGTAGGAGTTCCCTGGTAGAATTTTTGGGGTCACTTATGTATACTATCATATCTGCAAATAGTGAAAGTTTGACTTCTTCCTTTCCAATTTGTATCCCTTTGATCTTCTTTTGTTGTCTTATTGCTCTAGCTAGAACTTCAAGTACCATATTGAATAAATATGGGAATAAATATGTCTTTTTCCTGATTTTAGTGGAATCGCTTTGAGTTTCTCTCCATTTAATTTGACGGTGGCTGCTGGCTTGCTGTAAATTGCCTTTATTATGTTTAGGAATGTTCCTTGTATTCCTGATCTCTCTAAGACCTTTATCATGAAGGGGTGTTGGATTTTGTCAAAGGCTTTTCCAGCATCTAATGAGATGATCATGTGGTTTTTTTTCTTTCAGTTTGTTTATATGGTGTATTGCATTGACAGATTTTCATATGTTGAACCATCCTTGCATCCCTGGGATGAAATTTACTTGATCATGGTGGATAATTTTTTTTGATGTGTTCTTGGATTCGGTTTGCCAATATTTTGTTGAGTATTTTTGCATCAATGTTCATGAGGGAGATTAGTCTGCAATTCTTTTTCTTTGTTGCATCTTTGTGTGGTTTGGATATCAGGGTAACTGTAGCCTCACAAAAAGAGTTTGGTAGTGTTCCTTCTGTTTCTATTGTGTGGAACAATTTGAAGAGTATTGGAATTAGTTCTTTGAAAATCTGGTAGAATTCTGCACTGAAACCATCTGGTCCTGGGCTTTCTTTGGTTGGGAGACTTTTAATGACTGTTTCTATTTCTTTAGGGGTTATTGGTCTATTTAAATAGTTTATCTGGTCTTGATTAAACTTTGGTATGTGGTATCTATCCAGAAAATTGTCCATTTCTTTCAGATTTTCCAATTTTGTGGAGTACAGGTTTTTGAAATATGACCTGATGATTCTCTGGATTTCCTCATTGTCTGTTGTTATGTCTCCCTTTTCATTTCTGATTTTGTTAATTTGGGTGCTCTCTCTTTGCCTTTTGGTTAATTTGGCTAGGGGTTTGTCTATCTTGTTGATTTTTTTTCAAAGAACCAACTCTTTGTTTTATTGATTCTTTGTATTGTTCTCTTGGTTTCTATTTCATTGATTTCAGCCCTCAATTTGATTATTTTCTATTTTCTATTCCTCCTGGGTGAGTTTGTTTCTGTTTGTTCTAGAGCTTTCAGTTGTGATGTTAAATCATTGGTATGAGATTTCTCCATCTTCTTTATGTGTGCATTTAGAGCTATGAATTTTCCTCTCAGCACTGCTTTCATAGCGTCCCATAAGTTTGGGTATGTTGTACTTTCATTTTCATTGCATTCTAGGAAATCTTTAATTTCTTTCTGTAGCATGAATCTTAAATGGTCTTATTAATAAAATCAAACCCAGGGCCAGTTATTGGGGTGAAATGCTGGATGGTTAGAGAGACAGAATAAGCCACAGCTACCTCACCTTGCCAGATCCTCAGCTGGTCCTGTTTTCTCAGACTGGAAGCCTCTGTGTCCTCATATCCGAATGGCTCTCAGCTGAACTGCTGCTCAAAAGCCTGAATGTTTAACCAGCCAAATGCTTAACCAAGCCAAATGCTTAACCAGGCCAAATGCTTCTAGTTTCTGGTCCTCACGCCTTATATACCTTTCTGCTTTCTACCACCACTCCCTGGGATTAAAGGCTTGCTTTCTGAGATTAAAGGCATTGATGAGTCACCATGCCTGTCTGTATCCTTGAACACATGGATTTCTACCTCTGGAATGCTAGGATTAAAGGCGTGTGCTACTACTGCCTATCCTTTATTTTTAATATTTTGGCTGCTCTGTCTCTGACCCCAGATAAGTTTATTAGCATGCACAATATTTGGGGGGGAAAACAATACCACATCTTTCTTTATTTCTTCTTTGACCTATTGGTGCTTCAGGTGGGCATTATTCAATTTCCATGAGATTGTAGGCTTTCTATAGTTTCTGTTGTTGTTGAAACCTAACTTTAAGGCATGGTGGTCCGGTAAGATACTGGAGGTTATTCCAATGTTTTTGTATTTGTTGATATTTGCTTTGTGACCAAGCATGTGGTCAATTTTTGAGAAGGTTCCATGGGGTGCTGAGAAGAAGGTATTTTCTTTTGTGTTAGGGTGGAATGTTCTGTAGATATCTATTAAGTCCATTTGAGTCATAACATGTTAGGTCCTTTATTTCTTTGTTAATTTCAGTCTGGTAGATCTGTCTTTTGGTGAGAGTGGTGTGTTGAAATCTCCCACTACTAGTGTGTGGGGTTTGATGTGTGTTTTAAGCTTTAGTAATGTTTCTTTTATAAATGTGGGTGCCTTTGTATTTGGGGCATAAATGTTCAGAATCGAGACTTCATCTTGGTGGGTTTCCTGTGATAAATATGTAACGTCCATCCCAATCTCTTTCGATTGATTTTAGTTTGAAGTCTATTTTATTAGATATTAGGATAGCTACACCAGCTTGCTTCTTAAGTCCATTTGATTGAAAAACCTTTTCCCATCCCTTTATTCTGAGGTAGTGTCTGTCTTTGAAGTTTAGGTGTGTTTCTTGTATGCAGCAGAAGGATGGATCCTGTTTTTGTATCCATTCTGTTAGCTTGTGTCTTTTTATAGGTGAGTTGACACCATTGATATTGATGGATATTAAAGACCAGTGATTGTTAGTTCCTGTTATTTTTTTGTGGTAGTGTTGTGTTTCCCTTCTTTGGTATTTGATGGCGTGGGATTATCTATTGCCTGAGTTTTCATGGGTATGTTTAACTTCCTTAGGTTGGATTTTTTCCTTCTAGTGCTTTCTGTAGGGCTGGATTTGTGGATAGGTATTGTTTAAATATGATTTTATCATGGAATATTTTGTTTACTTCATCTATGGTGATTGAGAGTTTTGCTGGGTATAATAGTTTGTGTTGGCATCCATGGTCTCTTAGTGTGTGCATAACATTTGACCAGGACCTTCTAGCTTTCATAGTCTCTATTGAGAAGTCTGGTGTTATTCTGATGGGTCTGCCTTTATATGTTACTTGGTCTTTTTCCTTTGCGGCTCTTAATATTTTTTCTTTGTTCTGTATGTTTAGTGTTTTGATTATTATGTCGCAAGGGGACTTTTTTTTTTTTGATCCAGTCTATTTGGTGTTCTATAAGCTTCTTGTATCTTCATAGGTATTTCTTTCTTTAGGTTAGGAAAGTTTTCTTCTGTGATTTTTGTTGAATATATTTTCTGTGCCTTTGAGTTGGTATTCTCCTTCTATACGTATTATTAGGTTTGGTCTTTTCATAGTGTGTAGCTGGAGAACTTTTCTCCAGCTCCCGCCACCAAGTCCCGCCAGTCTCAGAGCCCACTTATAAAATAAACACACAGACTCTTACATTATTTAAACTGCTTGGCCATTAGCTCAGGCCTGTTATTGTCTAGCTCTTACTCTTATATTTAGCCCATTTCTATTAATCTTTACATTGCCACGTGGCTCGTGGCTTACCGGTACTTTACATCTTCCTTGTCCTCATGGCGGCTGGCAGTGTCTCTCTCTCCTCCTTCCACTTCCCAGAATTCTTTTCCTTGTCCCGCCTATACTTCCTGCCTAGCCAATGGCCAATCAGTGATTTATTTACTGACCAATCAGCAACACACTTGACATACAGACCATCCCACAGCACTTCCCCTTTTCTTTTCTTAAAAAGGAAGGTTTTAACTTTAACATAGTAAAATTACATATAACAAAACAATTATCAAGTAAGAATTACAGTTACAATATTAAAGAAGAGATCCTATCTATCTTCTATTTGTAAGTTTAAGGTTTTATATCTAACTTATCTTTTATTATAACTAAGGAAAATTGTAAGTATCTAGTCTTTAACCACATCAAAGACCTCAGAAGGATATACTACTACCTGAGAAATGGAGAAGGATATAAGCAACTTTTAGGAGTCTTGTAGGGTAGACAGAGACAGCTGGCAGCCTGGACAGTCATTCAAAGTTCTCTTGTAAAGTTGGGGCATCTGTCTTCAGCCCACAGGCCTAGAGTCTCTTATTCACTTTTCTCTGTGTCCTGTAGAATGTCTGGCAGTTTTCTCTGCAAAGCAGGAACCTGAAGGACCATTTTGTCAAGCAAAGTTCAGTGGTCACCTTTGTATGGGTCCTGCATGTCCAGTTGATCAGGCAGTCCAGGCAAGAACAGTTTCTTGCCCAAATGGCTATTTTTGTCAAGGTGAAGATAAACTCCATATGGAGTGTCTTCGATGCCCATCCTCCTCTCTGAAGTAAATCGGTGCTGTCAGGAGCAGACATGTCTCACTGTCCAAAAAGTCTAAACTTTTAACATTTTAAATGCCATATTCTGTAGGTCTTTGAAGTGTTTGAAGACTACCTATCTATCTGAAATATATCTATGTATACCTAGAAGACTTAATTAACATGGCTACAAATATTATCATAGATGACTAACTATTAATCTATTTTTTAATTATCCATTACAATTTTAAATGAGTTACATAAACATAATACCTCAAACAAGAATAGAAATATATATACAGTATAACAAAATTAAGTTTAAATTTGTATCAATAAACTAAAATCTATAGCAATGTAAAACATTTTAAACAAGTTGTTACTCTTTCAAAGTAGGTTCATTAATCTACCCTTTCATCCTATCATATCTAAACTATCCCCTTTTTTTTCTTTAGAAAGAGATTGTATTTATAATCAACCTGCTTTAAATAAAAATATTGGTTTTTGTCTGTCCCACACCAGAGGGCTCTTCTGATTTGGGACATAAGAATCTCTTAACCATTTTTTTTTTTTTTTTTGAGCAATATGTCTGGGTTTAGAGGGGGAGTGAGCCAATTCCATCTCCAAAGCCAGCTTGGTATATTTGGGAATTTGGGCGTAGCTTCTCTTACTACTTCCTGCTGGAGGGGGGCGCTGTATCTTCTGGAGACAGAAAGAAAATTTTAGGATCATGGAGTAGTCCGTGAGGCTGTATATCTGAGCCAGTTGACTTGAAACCATTCTGGATGTTGAATCATCTGGGCCATGGTGTCATTGGAGACCTTTCAGGGGGTCTTGGCTGGTCAAACCTGATGTATCTTAATCTGGAACAAATCCATAGTCTCTGGCTTTCTGTGGAAACAAAAGCAGAGACTCTTTTCCAAAGCAACATATCCTTATATCCAAATTTTGAAGTCAAGGTACCTTTAAAATATACATTTTGGCATAACTCAACAGCTTTTACAATCAAATGTTTTTCTGCAGTTACGAATATCAAAGAGAACATAATCCAGATTCTCTGTGTGGTAGTCATCTTTACGTGGCTTATTTTTTATACTTCCTTTACTGTCTCTTTAAAGACTTTATTTTTTAAAACTATGTATTTGTTTCTATAACTCTATATATCACTTTTTTTGTCTCTTTCAAGCCTACGTATCTTTTACATACATTGTAAACTATTACATCTGAATCTGTCTTATTGTGAATCTCTTGCCTTAAACTGCAGCAGCTGTGGCTGCTGGCTCCGCCCACCTCAGCTTCCCAACATGGCGGCGGTCCGCTTTCCGCCAGCTCTGGGAGCCGTAACTCTCAGAAATAGTGGGTCTACACTTTTACCAAAGTAGCATGTAGCCCAGAAACTTCTTTTTTTTTGTTTTGTTTTGTACTAGCAAAGGCTAAATCCACCACATAGCTTAATGTGTTATTTGCAGAGGCCTCATTCCCACCATACTGCAGGTCAAGAGCGCACGCTAGGAACCCGCCAGTAGCTCAAACCGGCAGCTGCCGCTCATTTGAGAGAGACAATTAGGAAGCTGTTTTTAGTTCCGTTTTAGAATCTTTTTTCTAAGTTTTTAGGTGGAAACTCTTGCCACCACGTTGGACGCCATTTGTAGCTGGAGAACTTTTCTCCAGCTCCCGCCACCAAGTCCCGCCAGTCTCAGAGCCCACTTATAAAATAAACACACAGACTCTTACATTATTTAAACTGCTTGGCCATTAGCTCAGGCCTGTTATTGTCTAGCTCTTACTCTTATATTTAGCCCATTTCTATTAAACTTTACTTTGCCACATGGCTCATGGCTTACTGGTACCTTACATCTTCCTTGTCCTGATGGCGGCTGGCAGTGTCCCTCTCTCAGCCTTCCACTTCCCAGAATTCTTTTCCTTGTCCCGCCTATACTTCCTGCCTAGCCAATGGCCAATCAGTGATTTATTTACTGACCAATCAGCAACACACTTGACATACAGACCATTCCACAGCAATAGTGTCCCAAATTTCTTGACGTTTTGTGTTATGACGTTTTTGGCTTTAGTGTTTTCTTTGACTGACGAATCTATTTTCTCTATTGTGTCTTCAACGTCAGAGATTCTCTGTTCCATCTTTTGCATTTGGTTGGTTATGCTTGCATCTGTAGTTCCTGTTTGTTTAGTCAGAATTTCTATTTCCAGCATTCCCTCAGTTTGTGTTTTCTTTATTGTCTCAATCTCAATTTTCAAATCTTGAACTGTTTCCTTCATTTGTTTAATTACTTTTTCTTGTCTTTCTTTGATTTCTTCCAATTTTTTGTTTGTTTTTTCTTCCATTTCTTTAAGGGGATTTTTTTATTTCCTCTTTAAGGGAGTTTTTCATTTCCTCTTTAAGGGCCTCTATCATCTTCTTAAAGTCATTTTTAGGATTGATTTCTTCTGCTTCTTCTGCCTTGGTATGTTCAGGTCTTGCAGGTGTAGAATCGCTATGTTCTGATGTTGTCATATAGGTCTTTATGTTGTTGCCTGAATTTTTGCACTGGCATTTACTCATCTCTTCCTCTGCTCAATGCAGGCTGTATCTGTGTCTGAAGGTGCCTCTGTTGTTCTGCTTGATAGTCTTAGCCCACTAGGGGTTCTTGGTTGAATTGGTGTTGTTGAGCTCTGTTTCTCAGGGAGCAGCTTACTCCAGTCAGTGTTAGTGGGTTCTGTCTCAGGGAGCAGTTGTTCCCAATTGGTGCAGGGTGGGCTTATAGCTCCAGTGGTTGTTGGGTTTGTAGGGGTTAGGTTTTTTTTTTTTTTTTTTTTTTTGGTGGGGGAGCAGGGAAAGGTAGCTGTCTGGTCACTGGGACTCCAATGGCTGAGGCCTAGGGCTAGAGACCTGGTATGCCGTCCGGGAACGGGGGCTTACCTGTTCCTAGTCGGTGTAGGGTGGGCTTATGATTCTGGTGATCTGGTTCGGTGGCTGGGCGGCGCCTTCTTTTGTGTTCTCAGGTTGAGTTTTGCTCATTTGTCAACTCCTCAGCTAATCTTGTTTCCTCAGACTGCAGACTGTAAGATTCTGAAACCTCTCCCGAATGGATCTCAGCTGAGCAGGTTGTTTAGTAGGGTAATCTCACCAACACCTCCAAGTTGTTGGGTTTCACAGGAACAGCAGCTGGGCCCTGGGTTGGCCTCAGGCAGAATGTTCAGGTCTGTTCTGGTTGTGTCCCACAGAGACGGCTCCTTCCCTGAGTGCTGGGATTAAAGGCATCCCTACTCCAAGCTCTTAATCTCCATGTTCTCACCAACTCTTCAGCCCAAGAGATGGATTTTACTCTGTGTCTTGAATTTTTTTTTTTCCTTGATGATTACTAGCTTAAGGGCAGCTTTTTGGAAGATCTGTCAGGAGGCAGATTGTAAACTGATCTCTGGATTAAGAAGAGCCATCTTGATTACTGTAAACTTATTTGTATGGATCTTAGCCTACTTCCAGACCCGTCTGTGCCTCTCATGGCAGCTTGAGAATGAGTGGCAGGAGTGAGAGTCAGCAGAAGCGGCCCACACAACAGTAGAGAGCCCTTCCACTGCCAGAGAGCAGAAGGCAGAAGTCAGACAGACACAAATGGTTGCATGTGTCAGAGAAAAGGAAAACATCAGAAATGTAGAGGGAGAAGGGAGAAGCGTTCAGAGCTTTACCAGAAAGCTTGGGGATAAAGTAACTCTTTTTATTTGCCCGTTCGCTGGCAGAAGTTCTCTCAAAGCTGTTATGCGGCCAGATTTACTGATATCTGCCATTTTTTTTTTTTTTCCGAGAGACAGGGTTTCTCTGTGTAGCTTTGCATCTTTCCTGGAACTCACTTGGTAGCCCAGGCTGGCCTTGAACTCACAGAGATCCGCCTGCCTCTGCCTCCCGAGTGCTGGGATTAAAGGCGTGCGTGCGCGGCGGCGGCGGCGGCGGCGGCGGCGGCGGCGGCGGCGGCGGCGGCGGCGGCCGCCGCCGCCACCACCACCTGGCTGATATCTGCCAATTTAAGTGGTATCCGCCCCTTTGTCCCATGGCTGCAGCCAAGAGAAAAATAAAAAATTAACATAACAAACCTGGATCCTAGGCTCCTATCCCAAGCATCCCTGAGGCTAGGAGGAGGATCTATGAATCAGCACAAGTTACCCAAAACCACCGTCTCGTTATGGGTAAGAGTTGAGAGCATACTCGGTCGTGGACCACCTGGTGGTCTGACAGCATCAACCTCCTTGTCAGGAGCGAAAATTTGTCATTGCCAGCACAGCCCAAGGACGACCCCCTCAACCCCCCCTCCCCCCAGGTGTCATTCTCAAAGAATATTGGTCAGGCTGCAGCCTTGGGGAATGGCAGTGGAGGATGTGGCAGCAGGAGCCGCGGTGTGGTGGGAGTGGTGTACAGGTCCAGCATCTAGAAGCCGCAGCAGGTGTGGAGGCTTGAGGGAGGGGGGTGTGTGCTCCGATGCATGCTCCGATGCATGCTCCCAGTCTCACTGCGGGGAGGCGGCGACGGTGGTCTCATGAATGGTGGGCAGGGTCAAAGCCCTCGGTGATCCCCCGAGTCCAAATGGCACCAGTGAAAGGGAATATGGTGCTGGTGGCTGGTGCTGGTTACCTCGTGGAAAGGTCACAGTCACGACAGAACCCAGTGGTACCTTTTAGAGCTTTATTGGGAGAGAGAGAGAGAGAGAGAGAGAGAGAGAGAGAGAGAGAGAGAGAGAAAGGGAGCCCGAGAGAGAGAGAGAGAGAGAGAGAGAGAGAGAGAGAGAGAGAGAGAGAGAGAGAGAGAGTGCGTGGGGGATGCACATCTGGCTTTTAGGCTGGGATGCAGTCACCTGCTGATGACATAATAAGGCGCCGGACAAGACTCCCTGAGCTGCTGCACATATATAGAATCCTTACACCTGTGATAGCCAGTTTCATTTGCAACCCAAAAGGGGAATGAATAGAGGAGGTGTGGTTAGATAAGGCCTGGAATAAGGCAGAAAGGGAATTTACATGCTCAAAATATATTCTTATAAGTGGTTAGGTGGAATGTTATGAGTCTATCATAAATGTGCTCAAACTACAAACTACAATCTTTTTTTTTTTTCAAGACAGGGTTTCTCTGTGGGGCTTTGTGCCACTGGAACGAACTCTGTAGCCCAGGCTGGCCTCGAACTCACAGAGATCTGCCTGCCTCTTCAAACTACAATCTTACAGGTGGTTAGGTAAAGGAGTCTATAAGTCACTAAAATAAAACTACCTCTATTTTCCTATGCTGCCATATATTGGCAGGGCAGGATAACTCTGCCAAGAATTAGGAGACCTGCCTCAATACTTCATTGTACCTAGTATGCAAAAAAAAAAAGCCCTTTTGTTCTGAATCAATTGCTCTAGCATGTCATTTGGACTGTGAGAGAGAGGAGGGTCTGAGCTGCTTTTGCACAAGAATTAAAGTTATGCCTAGGAGACAGGCAGCATTTTCCCTGTGGGTGTTTACCTTAATTCAAGAGACAGCATTTGGTCTGTTTGCCATTTTGGCCTAGGATGCATGAGAAGTATATCAGATAAATATACTGTTAAGAGTTCTTGGAAGCAATACATAGCATACAAGAAAATCAATGCAGGAACCGGCTAATATATCTACAAAAGCTAAAATATCACCAAGATTTCTTAAGCCATGGCTTGATCTTTGGAAAATTCCTAATGTTTCCAAGCAATAGCTTTTGTCATAGCTGAATTCCATTACATTTTCCTGCAGCTTACAGCACCCTATGAGAATAACCATTATAAGAAATCCATAGATAAGTGGTGGTTTACACCTTTAATCCCAGCACTCAGGAGGCATATGCCTTTAATTGCAACACTGGGAAGCAGAGGCAGGCACATAAGAGTTAAAGTGTTTTAAATTGAAAGCCACTTGCAAAAGGCATGCTGAAATTCAAAGTGAATGTTGTTACATAATATTCCTTTACACTGCTTGAAGATGTGTCGCCCATGGTTGGTTTAATAAAAAGCTGAATGGCCACTAGGTAGTCAGGACTGAGTTAGGCAGGACTTCTGGCTGGAGAGAGGTCTTAGGGAAGAAGAAAGATGGAGTATCCAGCCAGACAGGAGGGAGGGACACATGCAGGAGGAGAGGTAACAGCTACAGGTGACATGACAACAACACATAGATGAGTAAAAAGAGGTTAATATAAGTTATAAGAGCAAGTTAGACACAAGCCTAAGATGTCTCCCTGCTGATTTTTATGAGCTGGTTGCCCAAAGAAAAATATGGCAACCAAATATCCTTTGTGATCTTAAAATAAATACACTTGGACCTTGAATTTATATATTAAAGAAAAATGGGAATATGTATATTTATCTACACATACTAAGGTATATTTAGTTTCAAAGTTGTAAAAAGAATTTTTTTTAAATTGAAAGATAATACTTTTTCTGTTGCCCAAAACAATTTTGCCCTAGGAAAGCTATAACCTGCTGAAAAAGGGAGGCCCCAGAGTTATACTGGGGCATGGTTTCCCTGTTATCTTTCCAGGAGAATAAAAGCATCCAACAAGGAAAGCAAAGACCACTAGACAAGTGAAACATCTTGTAGCTGGAGTTTTCCTGCCTGGCCCACAGTCAGGATATATCTCTTTCACCTGCCAGTCCCACAGCCTCTCAGACCCGACCAAGTAAACACAGAGACTTATGTTGCTTTCAAACTGTATGGCCGTGGCAGGCTTCTTGCTAACTGTTCTTATAGCTTAAATTAATCCATTTCCTTTAATCTATACCTTGCCACATGGCTCGTGGCTTACCGGCATCTTCACAAGCTGTTTCTCATCGTGGCGGCTGGCAGTGTCTCTCTGACTCAGCCTTCCACTTCCCAGCTTTATTCTCCTCCTTGCCCCGCCTATACTTCCTGCCTAGCCAACGGCCAATCAGTGTTTTATTGATTAATTAGCAACACATTTGCCATACATCCCACAGCACTTCCCCCCCCCCTTTTTTTTTTTTCAAAAAGGAAGGTTTTAACCTTAACAAAGTAAAATTACATCTAATTTGGGAATTTGGACGTAGCTTCTCTTACTACTTCCTGCTGGAAAGGGGGCGCTGTATCTTATGGGGAAACAAAGAAAATTTTAGAATTATGGAATAGTCCATGAGGCTGTATCATCTGAGCCAGATGCCTTCAAACCATTCTGGATGTTGGATCATCTGGGCCATGGTGTCATTGGAGATCTTTCAGGAGGTCTTGGCTGGTCAAACCTGATGTATCTTAATCTTGAACAAATCCATAGCCTCTGGCTTTCTGTGGGAACAAAAGCAGAGTCTCCTTTCCAAAGTAACATATCCTTATATCCAAATTTTGAAGTCAAGGTACCTTTAAAATATACATTTTGGCATAACTCAACAGCTTTTACAATCAAATGTTTTTCTGCAGTTAAAAATCCCAAAGACAACACAATCCAGATTCTCTGTGTAATATTCATCTTCACGTGGCTTATTTTTTATATTAATTTTACTGTCTCTTTAAAGACTTTATTTTTTAAAACTATGTATTTGTTTCTATAACTCTATATATCACCTTTTTTTTTTTATCTCTTTCAAGCCTACGTATATTTTAGACACATTGTAAACTATTACATCTGAATCTGTCTTATTGTGAATCTATCACTTTAAACTGCAGCAGCTGTGGCTGCTGGCTCTGCCCATCTCAGCTTCCCAACATGGCTACATTTACCACCAGCTCTGGGAGCTATCGTGGGTCTATGCTTTTATCCAAGCAGCGTGTAGTCCAGAAACCTCTTTTCTTTTCTTTTTTTTTTTTGTTTTTTTTTTTTTGTTTTGTGCTAGCAAAGTCTAAATCCACCATGCAGCTTAATCTGCCACTTGCAGAGGCCTCATTCCCACCATATAGCAGGTCGAGCACGCAGGCCAGGAACCCACAAGTAGCTCAAACCGGCAGCTGCCGCTCATTTGAGAGAGACAATTAGGAACTGTTTTTAGCTCCGTTTTAGAATCTTTGTTCTCAGTTTTTAGGTGGAAACTCTTGCCACCACGTTGGACGCCATTTGTAGCTTGAGTTTTCCTGCCTGGCCCACAGTCAGGATATATCTCTTTCACCTGCCAGTCCCACAGCCTCTCAGACCCGACCAAGTAAACACAGAGACTTATGTTGCTTTCAAACTGTATGGCCGTGGCAGGCTTCTTGCTAACTGTTCTTATAGCTTAAATTAATCCATTTCCTTTAATCTATACCTTGCCACATGGCTCGTGGCTTACCGGCATCTTCACAAGCTGTTTCTCATCGTGGCGGCTGGCAGTGTCTCTCTGACTCAGCCTTCCACTTCCCAGCTTTATTCTCCTCCTTGCCCCGCCTATACTTCCTGCCTAGCCAACGGCCAATCAGTGTTTTATTGATTAATTAGCAACACATTTGCCATACATCCCACAGCACTGAGAGGTAGGACCACTGCAGGAGGAAGGGTAAGGTTTTAGCTCTTAGCTCTGACCTCTTGGCTTTCTTCTTTGCATTGGTTCTGTGTTTCTTATTAAATAAGAAGGTTGGTTACATCTACATTATCTGAAGAGAAGATGTCCCATGAAAAAGAATCAATTGTCCAAGTGTTATCACCTGCTTCCAGGTGACCAGCCTGAAATCCTGGCTTGCAGCTCTAGAGTAGCACTGGTATCCATGCCACCATCTTGCCTGACTGGCTACTCCTTCACACAGGACAACCACCCAATGTGGAACAGCCTGGGTAGGCCCTCCCTTCTTTCTTCCTGCCATGGTGGATTTCAAAAAGGTAGTCCCTACTGCCCTCTACAGACGTAAGTGGCAATTGCTCTCTATGTGGTCCTGATTCAACTAAATATTAAAGTTGGCTTTGGAGTTGTTATGTGGCTCTCACCTCTAAATGCATACATTCTTCTTAAAGGAAAATCCAAAATCTCTGTCTCATGTCAGAATAGCCACCTGGTATGGAACAAGAGAAAAACCAGTGCTTGGGAGGCAGAGCCAGGTGGATCTCTGTGAGTTTAAGGCTAGCCTGGTCTACAGAGCAAGATCCAGGACAAGCACCAGAATTACACAGAGAAACCCAGTCTCGAAACACCAAAAATAAATAAATAAATAAATAAAATGAATAAAATAAATAAATAAATAAATAAATAAATAAGATAAAATTAAAAAAAGAGTGACCACTAATAACCACTGTGTAGAGTCAATACTAGTCTGTCTTGAAATTTTTTCTCTCAATGCCGTTAATCTAAAGCTTTTCTATTTACTCTCCTTCAGAAAGAAAAGCAAAACACAGCCAAATTCTTTGCCAGAATACCACAGGAATGGTCTCTATGGCACTTAATAATATTCTCCTCTAAAACCTCTTGAGCAGGACCATCATTGTCTACAGTTGTCTCTGCACCCCTGCCTCCAAGCTCTTTCTAATATGGCCCACTATCCCTCCCTTAAAACATTCAGCCACTTTCTTAATCCAAAGTGCCAAAGTCCACAATCCACCAACAAGCAGCATGGTCTGGCCTGTCACAGCTGTACCCTGCTCCCTGGACCAGTTTGGGTCTCAGTCAGTGTTCTCTTCCTCTGAAGAGACAGCATGACTAAGGCAAGTATTTTAAAGGAAAGCATTTCATTACAGTTTCAGATGTTTATTCTGTTATCCTCATGGTGGGGAGCATGGCAGCACCCAGGCAGACATGGTAGCTGATACTTCTACCTCCAGATCCACATGCAGCAGGAAAAGAGAAAGTCAATGGGCCTGACTTTGGCCCTTGAAACCTCAAAGCTCATCCCCAGTGATAGACTACTCCACCAAGACCACACCTACTCCAACAACACCTCACCCCCTAATTCCTTCTTAGTAGCATCACTCCCTGATGACTAAGCTTTCAGACATATGGACTAAGGGAGGCCATTCTCATTCAAAACACCACATTACTTCTCTTTCTTATTTCATTTTTTTGTACATAGGTCACTACTTTGTGTTTCCTACATTTCTGATGTCTCTCAGTCATTAAGAAATTCTTTTGATTTTCCACAAATGGTTGTTTATTTCTTTTTAGAGCAAGTTGTCAGGTAGGTGTCTTAGTTTTGGTTTACTTGCTGTGATGAGACACCATGAAAAAAATACATATTGGGGAGATAACATTTTATCTGGTTTACACTTCCATATCATCAAATGGAGTCAGGACAGGAACTCAAACAGGCCAGAGACCTGGAGGAAAGAGCTGAAGCAGAGGCCTTGGAGGGGTGCTCCTTATTCTATTGCTCCTCATGACCTGCCCAGGCTACTTGTATGTAGAACCCAGGAACACTAGGTTTGAAATAGCCCCACTGAATGAATTGGCTGTTCCCTATCAATCACTAATTAAGAAAATGCCTTACAATCCAGCTTACTACCTGATCATGCTGAGGGATTCTTTTTCAATATAGGCTCCTGGTTCCCAGGTGATTTTGCCTGTATCAAGTTGACATCAAACAACACAGCCCATTAGGCCAGACATGTCTTGTCATTGAGAGTTGTATTGAACACCTAAAACTGCCTGTGTCACTAGGTGCTGGGAACACAGGAATGCAGGTCAGTGGGAAGGAGAATGAGACAAGGG
Organism: Peromyscus eremicus; assembly: GCF_949786415.1. Classification (NCBI taxonomy): domain Eukaryota; kingdom Metazoa; phylum Chordata; class Mammalia; order Rodentia; family Cricetidae; genus Peromyscus; species Peromyscus eremicus. The sequence goes on along the minus strand of NW_026734286.1, from coordinate 7,416,475 downwards.
AATGAATGTCCTCATAAAGCCCTGACTTTTGTTGTGGAGTTGCAAATGCATAGGGACCAGTGTAAGAATCAGAGTCCATTGTCTGCTTGCAAGCTGGTAGAGTCGATAAAATTAATTTTGATGAAAATCTTCCAAATAATCTATTGGTGAAAGTATTAAGGCCAATCCACGTAGTTAAAAAGTGTAACATTTAAAGCTTAAACTTTGAGGATCTTTGAAATGTTTTAAGGTCCAAGAAAAGGGGTTTTGAGTTGTGTAAATGCAAGTTTATGTAAGGTGTGAGGATGTCAAATTTTTAATTGTGATAAGATATTGAATTGAGGTATATAAAAAGAATGAATAATGCTTCACATTTCTGTCTCTCACCATGCTACATCTATGTTAAGACTTCAGAGCTCAAAGTCTTATTAATCAATGCAGTTCTGATAAGCTATTAGTGTAGCTCCGGGACAGCTTTGCTTCTATTGTCAGAGTCACAAGCTCGAGATTTTAAAGTCCATTTGGTTGTTTTCGAGGTACAGACTTAAAAGTTCTTCTTATTGAGCTAAAACACCAGAATAATCTATATACATCCAGACTTCTGGATGGAGAGAAGAGGCCCTGCATTTTTCATATTTAAAATCAAGACAAGTGAGCTATTGCCCTTCTGCTCCACAGAATGTTTCTGTCCTCTCTAGGCTTGCCTTAAAGACCGTTCATGCTTTTAACCCAGAATCATTTTTGGGTCCCCAAGCTTTAACAATGACACAAGGGCATGAGTCTACTGCTCTTCCCACAATGTGGATATGAGTACAGATTACAAACAGTACTAATGCTAACATATCTAAAACTTGTGCCTCTTTATATAAACTTAAAAAAGTCTTGTAAGCTTCAGGTCATCTACTTCCATCCACCTCTCACATGTGAAATGGACTCCAGATATATACTCTTGTCAATCAACAGCCTGCTTCCCCACCTGACTATTCCTGAGGGTGGAATCTTCCCCTTTCTCTGTCTTGGGACTCCCCTCCCAGAGTGACAAGGACTGTGGACCTAAAGGTTTCAAATGGACACCCAAGAAACAAATTTTCCCCTAACCTCCTCAGCTTTATCTTCTGTTGCTAATATGTGTCTCTTCCAGCAGATTTCTAAGCAATCAAATGCTGCAGACTGCTCTAACTGCTGCCTGATTTTCTATCAACAAAAGGCTGGGATGTTAAATTTCAAGCTAGGATCAAATGGCTGAGGTGACTATTTATCATACCAAATCAGGATTTGGTCACCAGTTTCTCCCAGAATCCTTCAGGGATTATGGCTGGCATACTGAATCCCCTACCCTGAGTTCTTCTGCCCGGAGGCTGGGCTATCCTTCCCCCAGAGGCTCTTCCATATGTAGTTTAGACATTTTGGTTACTTGTCACTTGTATGTTTGGCCTCCTGACTGCTCCACCTGGTTCCCATTTCTTCCCTTCCCCTCCCACTCTCTCCACATGACCGAGCTCAGTCCGGTCTTATCCACTCTAGACTCCCTCAGATATCCCTGCCTCTGACTATGCTCTCCCAAACAACTACAATAAACTTTCTCCTCCGCCATACTTAGGAGCAGTCATGTCCTTTTCTTTTTATTCTTTTTCTCATTCAAGCACACCCAATGATACAGTTCAAAATTATGAAATTTGCTCCAAAATTAGTTCATATACCATGAAATTAAGCATTCATTTAAGCATTAACTAAAGGATCAGGAGAAGAGATCTGAGTTTCAGTCAGATCCTGTGAAAGGACAAGTCCCAAAGGTCCATGGCTGGCCTGAAAGTCTAAAGGTCTAGAAACAATTCGGTCTTTGTGGCCAAGATGTGTCTATAGCATGAATCTTAAAGAGTCTTATTAATAAAGTCAGACCTGAGGCAGGTATTGGGGTGAACACTGGAAGATCAGAGAGACAGAACAAGCCACAGCTAACCTCACCTGGCCAACTTCTCAGCTAATCTTGTTTCCTCAGACTGGAAGCCTCTGAGTCCTCATATCCGAATGGCTCTCAGCTGAACTGTGCTGCTTGAAAGCCTGAAAGCTTAACCAGCCAAATGCTTCTAGTTTCTGGTCTTCACACCTTATATATCTTTCCTTTCTACCATCACTCCCTTGAATTAAAGGCTCGCTTTCTGGGATTAAAGGTGAGAGTCACCATGCTTGGCTGTATCCTTGAAAAGATGGATTTCTGCCTCTGGAATGCTAGGATTAAAGGGGTGTGCTGCTACTGCCTATCCTCTATGTTTAATATTGTGGCTGTTCTGTCTCTGATCCCAGATAAGTTTATTAGGGTGCACAGTGTTTTGGAGAACACAATACCACCACATTTGTCCAGCAGAAAATTCTCTCTCTCCCCTTTCTAAAAACTCTTTGACAGGGACTTTATTGCCAGAGTCCAGCTCTGTTGAGGATCAGGTCCAAAAGTGGAGGTGTGGAGTTTGCTGTGGGATGTTCTGTATAGCAAATATGTTACTAATTAGTCAATAAATAAAACACTGATTGGCCATTGGCTAGGCAGGAAGTGTAGGCAGGACAAGGAGGAGAATAAAGCTGGGAAGTGGAAGGCTGAGTCAGAGAGACACTGCCAGCCGCCACCATGACAAGCCGCATGTGAAGATCCTGGTAAGCCACGAGCCATGTGGCAAGGTATAGATTTATAGAAATGGATTAATTTAAGATGTAAGAACAGTTAGCAAGAAGCCTGCCACGGCCATACAGTTTGTAACCAATATAAGTCTCTGTGTTTACTTGGTTGGGTCTGAGGCTGTGGGACTGGCAGGTGAGAGAGATTTGCCCTGACTGTGGGCCAGGCAAGAAAACTCTAGCTACAGGAGTTGGTGAGGGAAGCAGAATGAGAGGATCTGAGGCTAAATCTCAACAGCTGTTTATTTCATTAGTAACTGTGCAGAATTACTAGAAGTCATGCAGAGTGGAGCAGACCTTTAATCTTAGCGCTCTACAGCAGAGGCAAACTTTTCTTTATGATTTTTAGGCTAGTCTGGTCAGCAGATCAAGTTCCTGTCCAGTCAGGGCTGCAGAGTGAGACCCTGATAAAGAAAATGAAACAATAGAAGCATGATGTAAAAATAAGTATTCTTAATTTGCCTTACTTATTTTCACTAAGATGCAGAAGTAAGAGAAAACAAATCTGTAGACTGTAACACGAATCTTAAAAGGTCTTATTAATAAAAACAAAGCCAGAGCTAAGTATTGGGGTGAACGCTGAAAGATCAGAGAAACAGAACAAGCCACATCCAACCTCACCTTCCAATTCCTCAGCTGATCTTGTTTCCTCAGACTGAAAGCTTCTGAGTCCTCATGTGAATGGATCTCAGCTGAACTGCTGCTAAAAGCTAAAAGTTTAAAAAAGACTCTAGTTCCTGGTCTTCATGCCTTATATACCTTTCTGCTTCCTGCCATCACTTCCTGGGATTAAAGGCATGTGTCACCATGCCTGGCTCTTTCCAGTGTGGCTTTGAACTCACAGAGATCTGGATGGACCTCTGCCTCTGGAATGCTAGGATTAAAGGGGTGTGTGCTCTCATTTTCTGGCCTCTATGTCTATCTAGTGGCTGTTCTGTTTTCTGACCCCAGATATGTTTATTAGGATGCACAATATATTGGGGGACACAATATCACCACAGTAGACTCCTATGTCAAATGGACAATAACATATATTTATTATTTAAATAATTAAAAGTATATAAATTTATGTATTTATTATGAGTTAAATAAATATATAAATAATATTTAAATAAAATAAATAAATTTATATATTTGTTTAATTTATAATAAATATATAAATTATATATAATTTAGTCATTAGAGTATTGAGGCTCTCTAGTAAATATAGATATAAGTAAAAAGCTCACTCTGATCCTGTAGGGTTTACTTCTCTAAATCTTGTATTTATATTGATGGGCCTTTTCTACAGAACAACAGTTTAAGAGAGTGCATATTAGTGTATAGGTGTTTTTTTTTAATCATATATATTTTTTTTTTTTACAAAAATGAAAATCATAGCACGTTTTCTACAACATGCCTGAGGTATTGATAGCCCAGAAAGTGGCAGGTTTCCTTTTTCCTTTCTCAGTTCATAGCAAAACCTAATTCCCCAGACAAGAGTCCTCCTGAGGGCAGGAATAGTTCAGGGAAGACTTTGCAGTCCAGCACCAAGTTCTGCATCAATGTCAATCTCTGCAGGTCTGGGGCAGTTCTGTGCCTGGGGTGAAAGTCAGGACTGCCAATCCGTGGGTTCCCTCTCTTCACAGCACTGTCCCTTAGGAAGCTGTTTATATCACTCAGGCCTCAGTAGTCAGTCAAGACCTCCAGATGGACTGCCAATCAGAATGGGGAGGGCACTTCCGCTCTGCCCTGCAGGACTGTCTTTGGCTCAGTGGTTAGAGGTGGATGGATCTACTGTTCTGCAAGCTGGGCTGTGACTGGGAGCCACAAGGCCAGCCGGTGGGCAGGGAATCCACCATGGTGAGCGAGGGGCCACCGTCCCACGTGGGGAGAAGCCGGGGGACCCAGCGTGGGGTCCCACCGGTGCTGTGGAAATGGCGTCAGGACACAGTGTCTGATGTGATTCCCTTTGGTCCCCTGAGGTCCCTGCAACTCCCAGGCAGAAGCGGCACCGCTGAGTGATTTTATCACTGGGGTTTGCACCTTCACAGAGCATGGGGGTGTGTGAGCCTTTGTGTGGAAATATCCTAGTCACCATGCAAGGCATGGTGATCATGGTGATCATTTTTTCATTTCGTTCAGTAAAAAATGTGGCCAGGGAAGGCAGATTTGCTAACTTGCAGAGCCCTGGTCACTCTATTGTCTCCTAAAAGTCCTGCACTTGGCACTGAACATTCAGGTGTAGGATCCATCTGCAGTTAATTCTGTGCAGGGCGTAAAGTCTGTGTCATTAAAACATTTGCATGTGGATGCCATAGTGGTTCATTTACCTGTGTCATTAAGGCCAGACTTACTGTGATTTCTGGCCTCATGTGGTAAAATTGAATTTATATTTATTTTGTTTTTATTTCTAAGTGTGCTTTCATGTAGTGTTGATCTCTTTATTCTTTCCCAGACAGTACAGTCTTTTTTTTTTCTTTTTTTCCGTGAGATAGGTTTTCTCTGTTAGCCCAGGCTGTTCTAGAACTCACTCTGTAGACCAGGCTGGCCTCAAACAACCAAGTGCTTCCATTAAAGGTGTGTGCCCCCACCACCGCCCAGTTCAGTGCAGTCTTTATTGCAATTTTATTCAAAGTTAGAAGTCAGATGGTGTCACAGTGTTTTTATGTACTGTTGATTCAGTCGTGTGTTGATCAATTTTTCCTTCACGATGACATTTTCTCATGTTGTTTTTGTTTCTTATGCAATTTAATTTATAGCATAAATTGTTAGACTTTAATTGAACTTTTGCTGTATCTGTAGCTCCAATTCTGCATTGTCATAATATAATATTGATGTAATAGACACATGGTTGCTTTCTACTCAAGGTTAGTCCTGCTCCCTGCTAAGGAAGCCCATCCTCCATTAGGCACAGTTCCCAGTGGGGTCCCCAAGTCTCCATGATTAAAAGTGCATGGTTACACCCTTTCCTTAAAAAGACTCTTTAATTAGGTTTGCAAGTATGTAGGAGGAGATGGTCCTTGTGTCTAGGCAGGTAGGCCCCATGCAGCTAAGGAACAGAGGAAAGAATTCCATGACCCCAACCAGAGACAGCTGAATCCATCCATGAGTTTCACCAACTGACTGTAACAGTTAAAGCCAGTTGTTATCATCCAGGTCTTTCACCTTCTCCTCGGTCCCCAGACACAAGATGTTGCTTGGCCCCATTTTCTCCCACTTGAGTTTGGTCTGGGCTGCGATCAGACAGATTTGTGACTCCTCATGTTTGGTGGACTGAAGACTTTTGGGTTTAATATGTTAAAATGTTTAAATCAGTGGTAGTGTTGCTTGCTTTTAATCCCAGCACTTGAGATGCAGAGGCAGGCAGATCTGTGAGTCTGAGGCCTGCCTGGTCTACAGAGTGAGTTCCTAGGACAGCCAGGTCTGTTACATAGAGAAACCCTGTCTGGAAAAACAAAAACAAACAAAAAGAGTTGCCTTGGTCATAGTGCTTCACAGCAAGGGAAGAGTCAGTAAGACAGGTTATGTAGTATTTTGTTATATCATTTCTATATTCTCCACATGTCCTGGGAAACCAAATAAGGATAAATGAAAGAGTACTGTGCTATGGAATATTTTTTTAACTGGACAAAGATTTGTTACCTTTGTTTATGATGCGGAATATTATCTTATGTGAAGGTGTTATAGTTGTATCTGCTACATTTGTTTAATGATGTGAGGATGTGTTACATTTGTTTATCCAGCATTTGTTTAATTATGAAGAGATGTGTTGCTGTTTCACTTTGCCTGTCTAAGGCACCTGGATGGTAAATAAAAAGCTGAATGGCCGCTAGCTAGGCCGAAGAGGGATGCACAGGGCTGGTGGGCAGATAGAATAAACAGGAGCAGAAATCTATGATCCAAAGAAAGAGAGGGAAGAAGAAAAGAGAGAATGAGGGAGAAAGAGAGGGACACACCCAGGGCCAGGAGTCTGGCAGCCCCCAGCCAGACATGGAGAGAGCAGGAAAGATTTACAGAAAGAATGTATCTGCATAAGGCAGATAAAGAGAAACAGGTTAATTTAAGTTGAAAGAGCTAGCCAGAGATGAACCTAAGGTAGGCCGAGCATCCATAACTAATAATAAATATCTGTGCCATGGTTCGGGAGCTTGCTGGTGTCCCCCTAAAAATGCCTGATACATTTGGTGTTTCAGTGTGGGGCATGGAATTTCCACATACATCCTGAGAAAGCTGAAGAAGAAGTAAAAAGAAAACAACAAAAAACCGGACACAGCTCCTTTAAGAGGTTCTGCCGTACAAAGAGCATTTAAAGAGCCCTTTTCACCTGTGGACATTCAAACAGTGTTGGACTATCACATAATAGGGGATCTTTGAAATCATCCTAAATGCAGTTTGCATCGTGGTTTGACTCGAGCCTGTCATGACCTGTGTCTAAATGTTTAGGGTTAAATGAAAAATCTTCCAGGTAGTGTGCTGACTTTGAACATTTGTCTTTGGTGTGAGCCTTCATTGGTGACTTACAATCACGATTGTGACTTAGAGTCACTATTGGTGACTTCTCCTTAGGAGAAGGAGCCTTTCTGGAGGAATATAGTCTCACCACATTTCTTTGTTTTGTTGAAATTGAGCAGCCCCCTTCCTTCTCCTGTAGGCATGCCATCACCAACAGTACAGACTTCATTCTTAAATAATGTAAGGTAAAGTAGAAGCAATTGCTTTTCCTTGCCAATCCATATTTCTTGCTTGATATTTTTATGTTTATAATTTTGGCAGATTCAATCAGTTTTTTGTACATGTCAGGCATTTGCTCTTGTTCAGAACTTTACCCCTGTCATAACTTTTGAACTTTGGCATTGGTGTCATTTTTCAGAGCAAGAATGCATTCATTCATGAAATTAATAGTGATCTACTAAATCACTGAATTGTCGATGTGTAATATTGTCCCTACATTTGTGTATGTTTTTACACTTTCATATTGTTTTCAAATGTGTTATCTTATCTGCTAACCCATCTGTCTCTACTCCCACCCTTTTGGTGTTTGTTTTACTGTTTTAGGATTAGCATTTACTTTACTAATGTTCTTGAGAGCTCGATGATCTGTCAGACAGCAACTTAATAAAAATGCTTTGCTTCTAGGAATTATTAGCCTTATAGTTCAATAGACAATTGTACAGCTGGCGTGAATATTTCAGTCTATGAAGAAATTCTGAGTGAGGCCTGAGTGCTTCTTGTTCTTTTTTGTTAGAGACAGGGTCTCACTATGTACCTTTGGCTATCCTGGCAATCTCTCCATAAACCAAGCAGGCTTGGAAATCACAAATTTTACCTGTCTCTGCCTCCCGAGGTTTGGGATTAGAGTTGTGCACCACCCACCCTTATTGTCTGTCCGTTCTTGAAGTTAATAAATTTGATAAAATTCTGCTGATGTATACTAAATAGTGTTACTCTGTTTGCATGTCTCCCTGTATATATTCCTAGGCATTTCTCCTGCTGTGCCATATTCTATTCTTTAGGCACTGAAATGGAAGGTGTCATTCTCTCTTGATGTTTAATTTCAAAATGAATTGGTGACTGCATTTGATATTTACTCACCCATGTCAAGAATGTATCAATCACACAGAATTATGTAAATATATTCTCAATGAAGTGTACATTTACAATGCAGTCAGTCTCACCGTTTCTATTATATGCATATATGGGATACTTTAGGATGCAGTGACCTATGAGGATGTGCATGTGAACTTCACTCATCAAGAGTGGGCTTTGCTGGATCTTTCCCAGAAGAGTCTCTACAAAGATGTGATGCTGGAAACCTACTGGAACCTCACTATTGTAGGTAAGAATGTGAGCTTTCTGTCAGTTTTTAACTTAAGGGAAGAAGCCTTTCTTGGAGATTGGTGCTCTCCTATAGTTTTGAATGTTAAAGAAGAAAAATTCTGGTGAATATAGCAGGCATTGTTCTAAGGTTCATGAAAGATAGTAATTTCAATTGTTCCTAATTTCAAGTAATATATCACATTTTCTGATACTGTACTTTAGGATCCAAATGGGAAGACCTCAATATTGAAGAACATTATCAAAATTCTACAAGACATAGCAGGTAATTTTTACGTGCAAGCTGATATATATGTATGTCTGTGATAAGTACTGGATTCCTGGTTGCTGGGTTTCTCCATCACTGATGCAATAAGTCAAATCAAACCAAATTAATAAGTCCAGATTTAATAAACAGAACATAGCAAAGCAGAGCACTCCAGGGGCTCTCAAGAAGGCATGAGACAGAACAGGAGAGCACCCATGGCAGATCTATGGGCCAGGTCTTAAATAGCCAGTAGGCATGGGCATGGTCCCAGGCATCTCTGGGGCAGGATCTGCCATTGGTGGCTTTCTTGAATGAGGCCCACTCTGCTGGAGATTCTAAACATCCCAAATTTTTGGGTATATATGGGTACAGGTTCAAGTTTGTGTACTTCCTGCTAGCATGGGACCATGTGGGTTGAGGGGAGTTGGGAGTCAGGTGGGCCCATGCTCAGCAGGGGTATGGGTGGAGAAGCATTTGGATAGCTGCCATCCAGGAGACCTCATGCATCTATTCTTGAGGAGGCAGAGAAAGCAGATTCCTAGGAGAAAAAAGAATAGCTTTTTATCACTGGCCTTATGAACAGGGATAGCCATTGGTAATAGGAAGACTGCCAGAAAGAATGCAACTGAGAAGTGTCCTGGTTGTACAAAAGAGTCAAGGGTGAATTAGTGAGGCATGAGCGCAGATATGCCCTTAATTGGGACATCTTGGAGAACAAGGTTTCAGTTGCTGGGTAGGTGCCCACTTGTGCCTGGAGAGGTGGTACCAGCAGTGAAGTCCCAGGAGCTTGGGGAGATGGCATGCTAAATCTAGGGATGATGTTTTCCAGGAGTACTGGAGCCATAGCATCTGCTATTTTTCTGGAGGTTGGGAGAGCATCTATCCTGTAAATGTGTCAATAAGAGTTAAGAGATATGGAGCCATTTTATGAGCAGGCATGTGGGTGAAATCTACCTGTTAGTATTTGTCCAGTTGGCATCCTTGTTTGGTGGTTGGCATCCTCAGAACTGTTCCGGGAGCTGGTGTATCTGTAGGGCCCCCTGTGGGTTTGGCCTTGGCCCAGGCAGGAGGAGTGAACCTACAGAATATGCTCAAAAATGGGTGGGGTCAAAAATAGGCTTTGGAAACAGAAATTAATTTCCATTATGTCAGACTTCTTTATGAAGTAGAACAGCCCTTTTCCCAGGAACCTTCAGGTGTCTGTAAAACTGCTGGAACAGATTTACATCTTGGTGTCATAGTACAAAGCTATGGCTTTGGTTAAAAGGCATGAATGTTTTTAAGTCTAAATTCACCGAAGAAAGGAGGTTGTATGAGTGAAGGAGGAGGGAGTTGAACATGCCTCCAGGGTTCTATATCCTCTCTAATGCTAACCTACCTCTAAAAGCTGGACCAGTAAAATCCACAGAAATTTAAGGGCCCCTGAAATCTGTTTGTAATCAATTTTGTATCAGTTTGTCAAAACTGCATTTATCAAACCTAAAACTTTGAACCTCTGAAGTTATATCTGAAACCAGTTTATCCTGTACCATGGAGTCTGTGAATGAGGCACACCTGTCTTTATTTTTAACAGGAAATGTACTAATGAGCTACTAAGGTGATTGTTGCCTTGGGGATTGAGGGTGCTGTTAAACTGGCAAATCTATTAGTACCCTGGTCATCAAACATCATGAGATCTGAGAAGGATAAGTAAATAAGCAGGAGTGAAGGAGCTTTCCAGTTACCCAGGCAGTCCCAAGTCTCTCCGTGGTCACTGGGCGACAAGTCCCAGAGGTAGCACTTGTTCAGATGCCGAGCACAGAGGATCTGACAGATTCTTTGTGGAGTAGAAATTTGGGGAGATCGACCTACCTGTCTTGGCAGAGTGGGACAATTGTTCCCCCAATGCTCCACCTATTCATAGTCTGGACATGATCTCAGCAGCAGTTAAAGGTGTAAAGCAGCTTTTCACTTTGTGTCTGACTTTTTTTACTCTTGAGGCAAGGGTCCAGGTGGAAGTTCTTCTGTGGCCATCCATCTTCTTGGAGAAGATACAGGATGCTTCCAGGAGTTGGCATGCCTCTCATAAAAAGCTTTTATATTAAATGCCATATTCTCAGATCTCAGAGTGTTTGAGAATTAGGGAATAAATCTGTTAGGTATATCTAAACTAGACAAATGTTGTTTAGGTTTAACTTTGAGGGCATATGTAAGTTAAGTCTAAATGTACAGTTTACCCAATTAGTTACAGCTTATCAATGTTAGTAAAAGCCAGAAGATTCAGTCTGTAGTTTTCAGTGGTGATCCTAAGATATACCAGGCTATACCAAGTATTAACATTGCTGACAATTTATATTTCAATATCAGTGGTCAAAACCATCATTGTTTTAAATTCTGTTTAATAAACCTTGTTTTTAGGACAGGACAGAAATTATCCAACAGAAATATATCCTAACCCGAGTTATATTGGAGACCTAATGTCTCCTTGGTGGGGTCAGTCCAAGTGGTTACCCTTATTAAAGATGGTGGTGAAGTATTTCTTTAACCTCAATGAAAATGGCAGCTGGTGATGTTCTTCAGAACAGTTTCAATCTGTAGTCACAAGCCTTACAGATTTTAAAACATACCCAATTAGCAAGACACATTCAGGACACATAAACTCAGGCATTCAAAACTAGTCAGAAACACACCTCTGTGGCCACACCATTCACACATTTCCACCACACATAAAAAGTAAACAGGATCATTAACAGAAACAATTTTTTTTAATGAGGCTCCTCTCAGGTTTGGAAGCCTGATACCCAGAACCCAAAGAAGTTGCTGCAGAGGGAAACTGAAAAAACAGAGTAGCAGCACATGCTGCCCTGTTGAGTAAGTCAGAGCAGCAAGTTGAGAATTTTGGAAAAAGAGATTTTTAGGAGGGAGGAAGGTGTAGCAGAGTGTATTGAAGTAGAACAGATTTAAGGGTGGAGTGGGCAGGTATAATTTTAGGGGTGGGGAGTATGGGAACAGTGACCCCTCTGGGCTGCAGCGAGGTGGTGGCGGTGGTGTGGCAGCGGTGGTGGGGGAGGTGGTGGAGGTTAGTGGTGGTGGTGGTGGTGGTGTGGTGGCAGCAGCATCTCTGGTGGGAGGGATGAAAGAATGAGGGAGCAAACAGTCAGACAAACAGGCTGGAGATATTTATGCCATAGTTCAGGGTGTGAGAGCAGACAGGACCAAAGAGAATGGATGTTTTACAGGGAGAATCCTGGTGTGACTGGATCATATACCAGGAAAGAGAGAGGCAGGCAGACAGACAAACAGAACATGGGAGGGAGAGGAATAAGAGCATTAGAATCACAGTGTGGCCGAACTACACGCTGGGAACAAGATGCAGAGTAACAGGGAAGAGAGAAGAATGGGGGCAGTATTCTTGCAGCCTCAATTTGGAGGAGACAACCCCAGAATTTCTGGGGACAGAACTTGGACTCAGCAAGTACCCATTCACAAGCCATTTGCTGGGGATGTGGTTGTGAGGGCAGGTACACAAATCACATCTGGGAGCTGTGTGTGGGGTGGACTCTGGTGAAGTCTCTCTCGCACAGGGGAATTCCAAGGACATTGACTGTTGCTCCCTGAAACAGGCTAGAGTCACCTAGCACTGCAGTGGCTCAGCAGGCAGTCTAGAGGTTGGAAGAGGTCCTGGACCTCTTAAGACATTTTGGTTTGGGAATGGGTGGCTTACTGAGCTGTTCATTCAGTGTGGCAAAGGTGGAGTGGGGAGAGAGAGTGAATGGCCTTCCACAGCCACACCACATGGTTGTGGAAGGACTACTCACCCTGGCCAGTGCACCACAGATAAGTATTGGATCTCCAGTTTGTGGGTTCCTCCATCACCAGTGCTGTAAACCAAATCAAACTGAATTAATAAGTCCAGTTTTAATAAAAAGGGCAGGGCAAAGCAGAGCAGTCCCAGGTGGCTCTCAGGAAAGCAGGAGACAATTCACGAGAGCACCCATGGCAGATGTATGGGCTGGGTCTTAAATAGCTGGTAGGCATGGTCCCAGACATCTCTGGGGGAGGACCCATGGATGGCAGGCTTTCTGCAATGGGGCTGCCTGAGCAGGAGATTTCAAACAGTTTGAAAAAATGTTAATGTGCCCTGAACTTTTAATGTAAAGCAGCTGTGTAAATAAGCACAGCTTTGTGATGGTTATTAAATTGTCACAACACCATGTACTCCAATGTCAGGTAGCTGATCACTGTTTGCAAAGCATTCCTTTAAGGACGAGACAAGGAAACAATGCCATAGTAGATGTCACAGTTTCAATCATAGCCATGTGAGAGGCATGTTGTTGAACTGTCCATCCAATTGCCATCATGCCTTCCAATTATGATATCATTGATGAGGGCATTAGTGTATGGCCAAGACCTTTTAGAAGCAAAGCTTTGGTATTAAAGCTAGTGTTGCTCATATACTTGTAGTGAGTGATTTAGCATAGTTTAGTGAGAGGAGCACTGTATGAGAGACCAAGAGGTTGTCTTGGTGTAGAAACATGAATCTCTATTCCACATCTGTATGACACACAAAACATTCGACTATGGGAATGCAATGTTAAAACCCTTTATTTGTTATCTTCCTTTAGCCGGTGTGTCATCTGTCACTCTGGATACAATCCATGTGAGCATAAGGGAAATGGAAAGAAGCATTGTAGTTCTTTCTCTCTGAGAACAACTGGAAGATATGTGGTAGTCCCCACTATGAGAAGACATGATGACTGTGATACAAGTTTACAATTAACTGGTTTTCCAACTTCAGTGGGAATTCATCAAGAAACTCTCATTGGAGAAGAATCTTATGAGTACCAGAAATATGGAAATTCATCTCTCTCTACTGGTTCACTTTGCACATGTAGTGTGGCTCACAGTATAAGAAAATGTCATGAATGCAATCAGTGTGGTCAGACCCTGAGTTCTTCAAGTTCTCTTCAAAGATGTGAAAAAGCTCATGTGGGAAGAGAAAATAATAAATGTGAGTCATCTACTAAAGGCTTCAGGCTTGACAGGCATCGTCAAACACACCAAAGAACCAATAACCAAGAGGCTCTCTATGAATGTAATCAACATGGTAAAGCCTTTATAACTGATTGCTCTTTAGAAGTATACCAAAGAATTCATTTGGAAGGAAAACCCTATGAGTATAATCAAAGTTATGAAGCCTTTGCATATTACAGTCTTCATCATCAAGTACATAGAATTCAAACTCGAGAGAATCAATGTAGTAAAGCCTTTGTACAGATGAGTGATCTTCACAGACATGAAAGAATTCATACTGGAGAGAAACCATATGTATATAATCAATGTGATAAAGCTTTTGCAGAGACAGGAAATCTTCAAAGTCATGCAAAATTTCATACAAGAGAGAAACCCTATTTATATAATCAATGTTTTAAAGCCTTTACAGGAAAGAATAGTCTTCGAAGTCATGAAAGAATTCATACTGGAGAGAAACCCTATGAGTGTAATCAATGTGGTAAAGCCTTTGCACGAAAGAGCAATCTTCAAAGTCATGAAAGAATTCATACTGGAGAGAAACCATATGAATGTGATCAATGTGGTAAAGCCTTTGCACGGAAGAGTCATCTTGAAAGTCATGAAAGAATTCATACTGGAGAGAAACCCCATGAATGTAATCAGTGTGGTAAAGCCTTTGCAATGAAGAGTTATCTTCTCAGCCATCAAAGAATTCATACTGGAGAGAAACCTTATGAATGTAATCAATGCAGTAAAGCCTTTGCACTGAAGAGTAGTCTTCAAATTCATGAAAGATTCCATACTGGAGAGAAACCCTATGAATGTAATCAATGTCGTAAAGCCTTTGCAAAAAAGAGTTATCTTCTCACCCATGAAAGAATTCATACTGGAGAGAAACCCTATGAATGTAATCAATGTGGTAAAGCCTTTGCATTGAAGAGTAGTCTTCACAATCATGAAAGAATTCATACTGGAGAGAAACCCTATGAATGTAATCAATGTGGTAAAGCCTTTGCAATGAAGAGTTATCTTCTCAGCCATCAAAGAATTCATACTGGAGAGAAACCTTATGAATGTAATCAATGTGGTAAAGCCTTTGCACAGAAGAGTAGTGTTCAAAGTCATGAAAGAATTCATACTGGAGAGAAACCCTATGAATGTAATCAATGTGGTAAAGCCTTTGCAAAAAAGAGTTATCTTCTCACCCATGAAAGAATTCATACTGGAGAGAAATCCTATGAATGTAATCAATGTGGTAAAGCCTTTGCATTGAAGAGTCATCTTCACAAACATGAAAGAATTCATACTGGGGAGAAACCCTATGAATGTACTCAATGTGGTAAAGCTTTTGTTCAGAAGAGTAGCCTACTATGTCACGAAAGAATTCATACTGGAGAGAAACCATATAAATGTGACCAATGTGGTAAAGCCTTTGCACAGAAGGTTAGTCTTCAAAGTCATGAAAGAATTCATACAGGAGAGAAACCCTATATGTGGTAAAGCCTTTGCAACAAAGAGTTATTTTCTCACCCATGAAAGAATTCATACTGGAGAGAAACCCTATGAATGTAATCAACGTGGTAACGCCTTTGCATGGAAGAGTCATCTTCACAGTCATGAAAGACTTCATACTGGAGAGAAACCCTATGAATGTAATCAATGTGGTAAAGCCTTCATACAGAAGAGTAGCTTCCTAAGTCATGAAAGAATTCATACTAGGGAGAAACCCTATACATATGACCAATGTGGTAAAGCATTTGCAAAGAAGAGTAATCTTCACAGTCATGAAAGAATTCATACTGGACAGTAACAATGTAATCAATGTTGTAATTTCAGATGTGAGGTGATGTGAGCTGCCATGTGGCTGTTGGAAACTGAATTGTGTTTTCTACAAGAGGTACTTGCTGGAATCCGGTGTCATAGGAGTTCAGGTCTCAAAGAAGAGATCAGGCATCAGTAGAGGAAGGAGACTGCCATGATCTGAGCATGAAACAGTATATCTGCTGCTTTATTGAAAAACAACTACACATTTTATGCTGTATAACTGAATCTTAGTTTAGACTCAAGCAGGTTAAAAACAGACTTTGTGATTCCAGGATAAAAGCAGCCATCAACCTCATTACAGCATATTTCCTGTTGCAAAAAGTGATAAATTCAGCAAGTATCTTAATGCTTTTCTGGATGTGATCCCATTGTTTATTTTTCATAGTTGCTTTCATCCTTGGAACTAGGTATATCCAGTTAGTAAATCATTAAGTTCTCTATTTTTGGTGTAATCAGGGGGACACAATGGGGCTTCTTGTGTGGGAGTAGGCAAAGTAATGACATTGTGTGGTTCCATGGTGGTGGGGATTTTTTCCAAGAATTTTGTTTAAAGAGACTGCCTTGCCTATGTATATGTTCCCATCCTACAGTGTAGCCAGCAAAATAAATTTCCCACAGTAAAAGGCATAAGGAAACTCCATAACATATAGTGAGAATTATTAAAATTGAAATAAAAATGATGCTGGAGAATTAAGATCGGCAATGAGGAAATGCTGGAACTTTGTCAAACAGCAATGGTCACCGTGCAGTCCATGCCAGGTGGTAAACTGCTAAACAATTTCTCATCCCTTTTTATTTCTTTTAAGATTCATTTCATTATTGTTATCTTTGTGTGTCCTCATGAATAATACAGTTTGAATTCAGATGTCAGGCTGTGTGACCCAGTTCTTCTTTTCTACCATGTCTGTTCTGAGGACCACACCAGGTCCATCAGTCTTGGTTGCAAGCACTTTTTACCTGCTGAGCCATGCCATGATGAACACTGAGCCCTGATCCTTTTTTCTTAATTGTTGATTTTTTTTTTTGTTTCTTTAAACAGGCTGATGAAGTTCAGGTTTGAACTTCAAACCTTTCTGCTTCCACCTCCAGTTACTGGGATGACAGGTTTTACTACGATGCCATTTATGCAGAGGTCTTGTGTGTCCTGAGCAAGTATTCTATCCAATGACTGCCATCTAATATGAAAACATTGATATAGCCAAGTTTTTCATATACAGGTCTACACCGAACCTTCTAAAACCAAACCAAAACTGCAAACACAAACTTTTGTTAAAATAAACTGGGTATGTGTTTTGAGATGGAGTCTATCTCAGTTGCCTAGACTGGTCTAGAACTCACAGTGTAGCCTTTGAATCCTGCCCCTTGGCTTGGCTTCCTAAGTACCTGAAGAACAGGGCTGGACTAGGCAATGAGCAAGCCAGAGCACAGAGTGGCCTAACTGTGTGTCTTGGGGCTCACAGGTAGTAGCCAGAGGTGCTTGACAAGATCAGAATGTTTCTGGGGTTGGATTGTATTCCAGAACCTTTCTTGAAATGGAATGCCACCAGTTCAGCATGGAAGGATGGGAAGAGGCCCAGGAATTCAATCCTCTTGGGGTCAAAATGTCCTGAGAGTCTCATGTGGGCTAGGGCCACAAATGCGGTGTGAGGCATTGCTTATGAAGAGAGAGAGATACACTACCGAGACCATGGTCATGGCTTAGTTGCAGCTTCAGTGTCCTCATATAGAGGGTGAGTGAGCATTCCAGGGCCAGATCTGTGCCCAGGAGTCCCTGGACAAGGACAAGGAAATGATGAAAAAGAGGCTTCCTTCTTGCTCGCTGGTGGAGCACACCAAGCTGAGATTACACAAAACTGAAAAATCTCCCAGGTGGCAAAGTATAGCAGAATCCTTCCACTTCTCACATGGGAAACTGAAACAGAGAAGGAAAACAGTCATGGCTAGAGCAATTCTGGGTATTGTTCCAACTGGTTATTGTAACTATGGTAACAAGTGTGGTGCACTTACATCTGTCTGAATAACAGGCATAGGGTGGTGAAGGCATTTAACAAAGGTGAAAGACAATAAATGGACCATTAGCAGGATTTGAACCCATGTATCCCATGTGTACTCCTATAAAATTGTAAGTCTGCATATATTTATTAATGTAGGGGTGAGCGCATGCATGTGTGGGAATCAGAGGACAACTTACCTGAATCCATTTTCTCCGTCAACCATGTGGTTCCCAGTGATGGTTCTCAGATATAAAACAGGTTTGGCAGCAAGTATCTTTACCACCAGAATCATCTCTCTAGCCCTCAGTTGTATCAGTTTGTGTGTGTTCTTTGTGTGAATGTGCATGTGTGGAGGTCACAGGTCAAAGTTGGGCATATCATAAATTGATATTATACTCCAAGTTGACTTTATGGGTTATTGGGCATGGCAAGGCATGCCAGACTCTATAATTCCCCAAAATGTGCCAATGGAGACCCTAAGGACAGGGGAGGCATTGTGGCTTTCTGTCTAGAGCCAAATAGACAAAGTATTTGCTGACCTGAAGTTCAGACAGTGGATGGTGCCTGGTTTATTTGTGCTGTGAGTACACAGTGCCTTGAGTCATTAAAAGTTAATCTGTGTTTTTGATTGTAACAAGTCACATCCCCATAAATTCATGGCTGTATTGTCCACATATTGCTTTACTTCCTGTTTGTCATTCTGGCCCTATATATTCCACCCCTTTTGTACTTTGTTTTACCTGAGATCAAGTTGAAATCCATAGAAGCTGAATATTTCCCCCCTGAAGAGGCCAATCTGGATGCCAAGTTTTGATGAATATCAAAACATGATCTGTTATCCTGTCAAGGGAATTTTTCCCTTCCCCAAAATTTAAATGAGAAACATTTTCAGCACCTGGGATATTCAAACACAGGTCCTGAGTTGGGTCAGCTCCTGTCCTGAATCTGGTACTCAGTACCAACTTTCAGTGAAGAGGTCCCTCATTACATCCTGGCTCAGGGTGGCCCCTCATGAAGCTCCTGCCCCCTCCAGATTACAGAACTTCCAAAGAAGCCTTTCTGCTAAAGGAGGCTTTGAAGGTGCAGCAGGCTATCCTGGCTAGCTCTTGGAGGAGGAGGCACTGAGAAGCCAAATGAGAGTCTTGCTGCTGAGAATCTAGTTACTGCTTGCTTTGTGGAGCATGGTCAGGTAATGGGACATAAGGAAACCGTCTTTGTACAGAGAGGGATAGCTTGCTGGATCCAGCCTGGGCTAGGTGCCTCAGGGACATGTCCCTGCTTCAGCCATTAATGACCACTGAAGTTCGGGTTTTGATTTAGGTACAGAGGTGTGTCGTTGTGTCTTGCTATAGATGCACTTGATGCAAGTTCAGGCTGTTGAGGAGACAGCTCAGGGATTCAGTCTCCATCATTCACCTCTGCAAGATAAAGCCTTAGGGACCACCTCCCTCAGCCTGCAGGATGATGACCAGGACTCCTGCACTGGGAAATCAGCCTGGACAATACCAATGGTGCTCAGCTAGCCCCATCTCACCATGACTCCGTACACTCTCCCTGTGATTCCCATTACTCTGCAACACTTCACATGTTACAACTTCTGATATGCCACCTATATCACAAGTATTCACCAGCAGAGTGTAAGCTCACTGTGAAAGGGAAACATAACCAGTGTGGAACATGGGGTGATGGCAGGAATGTGGCAGATGGGCTTAGTAGATAGTTTTGAGCTTCTGGACCCAAAATTCAGTTATGGCAATAAATATGACTACAGTGCAATATTTAATAAATCCAGGGAATGTTGTGGCTAATGGGTAAAGCCCCTGCATAGAATGCCCATCATTTTTTCTAGAGATAATTTAAAAAGGTCTCAGCCTTCTGGAGTACACAGAAGGTGTGACAAAGGCTGGTATTGTACGGCTGAATTCAGATCATAAAGGGACAGACAAGGTAACCCTTTGACATTGGGAAATGTTCTGAGTGGGCTTTCTGGAGGCCCCAATATCAAATTTGACCCAATCATTATCTGTCAGCATCAAAACTCCCAAAGTTAGATTACACAGTGATCTAAGTGTTTTATTAACTTCAAATTTTTATATGCCCATGAGGACAGACAATAGGCACAGAGAGATATTGTATAGTACAAAGAACTTGTGAATTAAATTAGTTTGTATATTTTAAAGATGTGTTAACCTTAGAATGGAAACTGGGATATATGTTCCTTTGGAAAAGAGATTTTACCTTTGCTTTCACAGGAGAAAAATAGCAGTGAATACCGTCAACATTGATAAAGTAGTTTTTGAATAGGAAGGACCTGCTTAATAAGAAGAGATGACAGTTCATAAAACAGTCATTCAATCCAAGCTAATATAAATACTAACAAATGCCTTTCTTTGATCAAACAAGAAAAATTTTTTTTAAAAAAAATTTCAAATGATAATTTACCAACGGCACACTTGTCTTACTGGCATGAAATGAAACATGGCTTTTCTTGTCCACATGTCTCAATTCCATGCTACAATGTTATAGACTGTAGATTGTAACGTGACCCATGACATTTTGGACATCAGCTTTTGAGTTTTCTTCTTAAATAAAAAGGATATTTTATTGTTTGCTGTTAAAAAATCACAGTTAAGAGATTTACATTTTTAAAGTAAATTCAAAGTGTTGCTACAGCTCCAACTGTTTTTCTAAAATCAGAGTTAGATTGGAAGCTAAGATGTTTGAGAGAGCAGTGATGGCCCATGCTTTTCATCCCTGCAGAGACAGACAGATCTCTATAGCTTATTTGTTTCTTAAATGCGTGGTAGTTCACGTTTTTAATGTCACTACTCAGGGTCAAAAGTCAGATGCCGTGTTTACAGGTTATTGTAACAAATCCTCTACAGAATTACTAGAAAGGGCAGCTAATTTCCAGTGGGGACAGGAACAAAGAGCAGCTTTTGTGGCTGCCTTTATGCTCTTCTCTGTGCATGCAACCTTGACCACTGTTTAACCAGATGGTATCCTGACAATAGATATCATCATATTTATAGCTTAATTGGCATCTATGGACTCTTCATAAAGCAAAAAGAGTCCACCTACATTTTCCATATGAATTCTATTGCAAACATTTTCCATATAAGGAAAACAAATATCCTCTCAGAAAAAAATGTCTACATTTTTTGAGGCATGGAGAACCTGATAGTGAAGACCAACTATCCTATGGTGATCAGTGCACCCCTTACAATGATGCATTGAATTTCTTCAAAAGCAGAGTCCTCAGCATGAAAGAAAAGGTATTACAGTGGAAATGGTACATATCAGAATTCCTTAGTGACCGGGATATGGTTAGCACTGAAGAAATAGTTCAGAATCTAAAGTGGTCACCCCTCCTCCAAGAGAGGCAACTATTGAACTGCAGGGACCAACAGAATGGTCAAATCCTCTGCTAAGGCATGGTTTACTGATGGCTCATCAACCATTGATGGATCCCAAACTAAAATGGAAAGTGTCAACCTCTAGACTTGAGATGGAATGGCCAAGTTTGAGGAAGAAGATATCACAAAATCATTAAACCACAATTGGGTATAAGACAAACAGCTAAAGAAGACAAAAGGAACATCTGCAGTTCATGGGGCCTGTGCAGTTACATAGTTATACAGTAATCAAAATGGAAGCACTCACTGGCAGGTAAGTGGCAAAGACAGCAGGTCATGGAAGGCATGGTGGAAATGGCAGCACCTGGCAAAGAGGACCTATGAGGTCTTGTGAGAGTTTCCATGATGATCCAGGTGGTCTTATGAGGTTCCTTGAGGTCCCATGACTTCCCATGGTGACCAGTGAGGTCCTGTGGGTTTCTCCAAGGTAACATGAAATGCTTTGAGGTAGTTTTCATGTCCTCATTTGTCAACACTGACTATATTTTTTTATCTTGTCTATTTCTAAGTTTTCTCTGATGTTCTGTAAATGTCTTTATTCTTTTCCAAACAGTACAGTCTTATTGTAGGTATATGGCAAGTTTTCAAGCCAGTTGATGTCACTATGTGTGCTATTTATTCAGTCTTGTGTGGACCATTTTTTCTTCTTGGTGACTTTTTTTCATTTTTCTGTTGTTGATAACATTACTAGTTAGACTTTTTTTGGACTTTTGTTGAATCTATAGCTCAAATCTGTACTGACATAGTAATGAAGCTTCCTGTCTACAATCATGGAATTCTATCCTTTTATCCAATTCCTTGATTCTTTTAATTACTAACTTATAGTTTTGCCTACAGATATTTATCACATTTGTATGTTTGCCTTGCTGTTTATCCACTGTGACATATAAGAAATTTGGGGGTTGTGTTTTTAATTTGCTAAATTTACTTATTTTATTTCAACTGTATGAGTGTTTTGCATCCATATATGTATTTCTCCATGAGTGTTTGGTGCACACAGAAGACAGAAGAGGGCATCAGATCCTAGGCAAGAGGATGTAGGCATGATTGTGCATCACCATGTTAGATCTGGGGATGAAACTCATGTCTTCTCCAAGAGCAATATGTGACCTTCACTGCTGAGCCATCTCTCCACTCCTAAACTGGACAGATTATCAGAATTGTGTGTGTGTGCATGCAGATGCTCACACTAAAAACTGAGTGTTCAGAGAGTTGAGGTTTGATTAAAAGTCTGTGTTTGGGTGCTGGAGAAGATTCAGTAGGTATCAGAGTTGTGGGGCATTGACCCACCAACCTCAGAGCTACCCAGAATTTTCTTGAGTGTGAGCAGCAGGAAATATTAGCTAGAAAGATTTATATTGCTGAGAATATTGCTGAGATAAATAAGTAGAGAATAAAGGATAGCCTCGAGAGGGCCTGGAACCTTTTCCAACAGGACCCGACTGTCTCTGCCCCAGGGTATTTATAGAGATGCCAAGGGGTGGATCAAAGACCTCCTCCCCCAGCACAGGCAAGTGCATACCATTCCAGACACCTGCATTCAGGCCCATGGCCCATAATCATCCTCTATGTGGACTTGCTGGGTAAAGCCATGAGGAACCTGAAAACAGGCTCCCACAGGTCCCCCTCTCTTATTATATAAAAAATAAGTCATTATTACAGCAATCTCCATAGCTGTTATACCTCCCAGTATGGAGTAGAGGATGATATAGATGGCATTTCTTTTTGGGATTAGGTCCAAGCTGACTACAGCAGTCTTTAGCTGCATCAAGCCCTCTTTAAACCAAAAACTCTTAAGGTAACTACAAACTTAAAGAATCCCTTAGCTTCATCATTACCATTAACAGGTTAACATAAATATTACTATACATAGTTACAGTTTTCCCAATCTTACAACACAAAACAAACTCTTAACAGAACCATTTGAAATAGCATATATGGTGCTATATATAGTTAACAATTTTCTCCATCTTACAACTTTAACTCTTAAGCATTTGAATTTTCTTGCTAACAGAATGTAGGAAAAACTTCTGATGTATTAACATCAAACTTAAATATTTCCTCAACTCCACAAAACTAGGGCGCATTAATACCAATAGGTCAAACATAATTTCTGCAAACATAATTCAACCTTAATTCACTCATAACTCCTCTTTTTCTTTATAACTTTTTAAACAAAATCTCCAACCTAGTTAGAGGAACCCAAACTTTTCAGTTTAAACAGTTCCATTTGTAACACCAAACCAGTTCCATTAGTAATTCCATTTTTACATAAACAGTTCCATAAAACAATTCATGAAACACCAGTTAATAAAGCATATATGCATACACAAAACTTCATCTTGATTCTAGGTAGAAATAAATTTCTTCATTTAAACAGTAACCCAATTCCAGAAAACAGTTCCTAGGTCATTACTATAAGTAAACTCAAAATTGTCCCATTGCAATGAAATCTATTGTTCATTTCATTTATTAAGTCTCAAAATTCAAATGATAAATTCTGGTACTAGCCTTTCAAATATAAAGAAATCCATAACCAAAATCTTTTTGTAGTTTTATCTCATTATTTTAAGTTCAAAAAGTTCAAAAAAAGTAAATTCTGATATCAGGCTTTCACTTGCAAATATGAAGAGACATTTTACAACCAAAACTTTTTGCAGTTAACAATTTTAGTTCAAACAAGAGTCTCTGCAACTTTTATTCTCAAGCCAGAGACCTTTTTAGGTACAGTAGTATTTTAAACTGCACCATTTTTAATGTTAGCTCAGGTTCTCCGTGTTGTGTCAATCTCCACGGATCTCAACTGCAAATGCCTTATGGCTGGTTCTGGCGTCCACAATCTTGCTTCTTAGCAGCTTCTGGAGCTGTTGAAACCATTCAGACTGCCTGCTTTGCAGTCTACTATGACACTAACTTCTTTGTCTCTCTCCCTTTTGTTTTTTTTTTTACCATGTACATTAAGCATAGATTCATACTCAATATTTACACTATTTCACAAAATCACATGTAACATATCTTGCAAAGCATTTAGACTCACATTCAACATTTACACTTTTTTTCATAAACTCACATATACTTCTTATTTACTTATATCCTTAAGGAAACTCTAAGACTACCTTAACAAATACAATTCTTATTTACTTATATTCATCTTATGCTTATTTAAACTTACATTTACAACTAGCATCTTTACTTCTTACAAGGTTATTACTACATGTTTTAGGACTACCTTAGATACTTCTTGCAAGCTTATATTTATAAAGAAGTTCTATAGCCCTATTTTACAAACTTATAGGGCTACCATTAGCATATATCTAACTTAGCAAACACCTAAAGATTTCTTAACACTTAGCAACTTAACAACTTCTAACAAGACAGAATAATTTTCTACTCTTTACTCTTTTTTTTTTTTTTTGGTTTTTCAAGACAGGGTTTCTCTGTGTAGCTTTGCGCCTTTCCTGGAAATCACTTTGGAGACCAGGCTGGCCTCGAACTCACAGAGATTCGCCTGCCTCTGCCTCCCGAGTGCTGGGATTAAAGGCGTGAGCCACCACAGCCCGGCTACTCTTTACTCTTAATTATCACCACTCTGTATTAGATTCTCTTAACTAGACAAAGTACACAAATCATTTCTAAAGTTCAGAGCTTATCATTCTCAAAGTTCTGGAGAAACAAGAGTTTAATTCTTTAATGGCTCTCTTAACTCTGGGATTTAGTGACTTCTGTTGCTATGCATTTCAGATGTTTTATACCAACTCTATTAAGAGCTATCTCAGTTTACAGCAAACCTAGAATGAAAAAAGAGAAAAACCTTGTAAGGAATATTCTGTTTCTCAATTGCTTAGCTAGTCATTCCATAACAGTCAATTTCCCAACAGAAGATAGTTGTCTAAATTGGAGTCAGGTTCCAGACCTCCAGCTTCCAGCAGGTCTGAAAATGTTGTTGAAACATATTTACAATTGTCTCAAACTCCTCAGCAGTCTGGAAGCCTCTTTGTACTCCTACTATCCCCAGACTGTAGGATGGAACCTTGATATCACAAAAATTTAGTTGGTTTTTATACTCAAACTGTGGTACAATTTCCCCCCATCTTAATTTTTTAAAGCTGTATTTGCCATGAGTTCTTTAACAACGGTGATGTTTCTGATATTTTTACTAGCCCAGTATTTTCATCAAAACTGCTACTATTCAAAAGAGTCAAGAACATAGATGTTCTTTTATGAAACGTATCCTTCATTAACTTACTCTGAGAAAAAGCACTTTCAGGATTTAGTATTTTCATTTCATTAACTTTAAGTCCTGATGTGGTATTTAGCATTGATTTCTTATAAGGAACTTTTAGGTGAAGCAACTCTTTTTTAAGACAGCTAGATTTTCTGAAGTTTGTTCCCATCTACAAAGCAGTCATTTCTTTTTGAATGCCTGTTTCCTTGTCTCCTTATTAGATTTGCAAAGAAATTACTCATTGCAGGCAGTTTGTTCAAAAGCCAAAGAACTTTATTTTCCCATAAGTTTTTTCATATCTAAAACAATGTTCAGTGTATAAACTGCTTTCTTTTGCTTTCTTAAGGATTTTAAGTGGCTTATTTGCTCTTAAAGGTAGCTTTTTTTGTCATCCAACTACGGTAAAAATGTTGCACAGCTATTAGGGTAAATAAGGCATTTTACCAACCGCGAAGCACCTAGTTCTATATCCTTTCAATTTTTCATTGGAACTGACACTTAAACTCTTAGATGATTTTCCTCCTTATTCTTTTAAAAGCTGTATTTTAAGTTTACCATGAATGTATTTTTGAGTTGACAAAAGTGTTTCAGGGCAACCTAGCCATCTTTAGCGGAAAAACTACCTTTCCCAGAATGCATTTCCCTTATATCAGTCCCTTATTGCAAGCTAGGTTTTGGACTTCATTTCCCATAGTTCTTTTTGGGTCTGAGAGTCCACTGGATCTCTTCTACCAGACTTGCTTACAAATTTTTGCCTGGAAAGTTTGAACCAAGTTTTTGGCTTTTGCAGTGGGAGTTATGAACAAGCATTTTACATTTTCATCTCTGGCACATTGGGAGATTTCTATTTTCTCCTCAGCTGGCTTCAACAGGTGTCTCTCCTTCATTTGACACTGGCCCCAAATCAGAATCACAGCTGCCTTGTTGGCGGGCATTGAGGCTGGCATTCCTGATAGCAACTTCCCTCGGTGCTTGTGTTTGCCTTAGCCAGTCAGTGAAAAACATTTATAACAGAGCTTTTCTATAGCTCCTTCGGATTTTCTCCCACTGATTTTTGTTGTGCCCAGATCGTGACCCCCAGAGAGACCACCAAAGACGAGCATTCCGGAATGCAAAAGCAAGGTTTAATTCTGGGATGTCCAAAAGCAATACAAGCCTAGGCAGGGACTTCGTCCAATACATCCAATACAGTGGAGGCTGGAGGAAATGCCCACCTGTCTTCAAGCTCAGTTTTTAAAGGGAAAATTCACAAGGTTACATCATTTAGGGGTGCTAGTATGAGTACAATTCTGATTGGCTCGCTTCTAGGGACTTCTAGAAATTACTTCTAAGGGAGCGGTTTCCCACCACCATTTCTCATTGGCTGCCCTCAGGCGGGGGGCATTTCTGTGGTCAGTTACCCTGGAAACCAGGGAGAGGACATTCCATAGTCCGGCAGGCATTACCTCATGACTATCTTGTGACTCTGTACTTTTACACTTCCTGGTTTCTGGAATCTGAACTGACTGGTTTCAGTAACTAATGGCCTATTCCCAAAAGGAGAAATCTTAGGCCTTAGTTTTTGGATGAAGGCATTTTGGTCTTATTTCTAAGATGGCTCATTTTGGTCTCACAATTTTATTGTCATTTTGCTTGTTCCTCCCCCCCTTCCCCCCACTTTAGATGCAGGGCTTCAGATATCTGTCTACAGCTCTGTACCCCTGCTAACTGCCTTAGTGGGTAGGGGCTTTCCTCCCCAATCTGCCTCAAATTCTTAGCAGCTTTCACAGGTCATGCATTTTCTGGGGAAGAATCTGTCTCCTCTGATTCTTCAGAGTCTTTCTCCCTGACAGTACCCAAGTTGGTCTCAGTTTATTCCCTCTACCCCAGAAACAGTTTCTGACATTAGAGTGGTAGCTTTCCCTGCTACTGAAGGTAGGGGCTTTTTGTTCATTTCTGTTTTGGGGGTCTGTGTGGTTTGCGTACAGACTGAAAATCTAACAAGGGAGGGTTTTGCCAATTTTTTTTTTTGTTTTTGTTTTTCGAGACAGGGTTTCTCTGAGTAGCTTTGCGCCTTTCCTGGGACTCACTTGGTAACCCAGGCTGGCCTCAAACTCACAGAGATCCGCCTGGCTCTGCCTCCCGAGTGCTGGGATTAAAGGTGTGCGCCACCACCGCCCGGCTGGGTTTTGCCATTTCTAAACTCCCATTAGGACAGGTGTTTTGCCTCATCAGGCCTTCACCTGGCCCAGTTCCCCAGTGGGTTGGGTTTGTTTGTCTGGGTGGTCAAGGTCAGAGCTTATACCAGAGGCAATGACCCCTGAGGGCTACACTCCCTCATCTCAAGTAGTCAGTTGAAACAAAGCTTTTCTCAAAGAGATGCTTTCTCTGACAGAAAAGAAATCTTTGCTCCTTGATAGTTCTGCTCTGCCATGGCTGGGCTCTTTCCCCAGACAGTGTTCTGACTCAGCAGCACAACTGCTTCAGACACAGTTCAGCTTTACTGTTTTCCCAGAAAAGTCCTTAATCTGATAGGAAAGCTTTTTCTCAGATTTCTTTTTGCAGCTGTGGACCTATAAACCCGGGACTTGTAGGAAAGCGGGCAACTGTACTGTTCCGACCGGCTTTAGCTTTGTTTGTTCATTAGCAATCTTCCCCTGGGTTCTGCACCTTCCTGCCTCAGCTCCCTGCTCCAGGAAGTTTACAACTGCAGGAATCCTAGTATCCCCAAAAAGCATTTCAACTCAGAGATGCTGGCCAGTCACCTCTGGGTTTTTGGTCAGAAGTGAGGATACAATGCTAACAGAGTTTGCATTGCTTCAGGGAATTTTGCATTAGGAAAATTAGGAGCACCTTTTCATTCTGAAATGCTCACTCAAACAAAACCCTTGATGCCTCAGCTCAGCTGTAACTGAAAAGCTTTGCTTTTTTGCTTTTCTCAGGTAAAGTTTCCTGCCCTTTTGGGTTCTCTATAGCTCTTTACCCACACTCTCCCAAATGTTTCCCTCAGGGGACTCTGACCCACTGTCTTTTACTAGCTTGAAGAGACAGAGCTTAGAAGAGGTTTTTAGGAACTTGTCCCTGCCTCCTGCATTGCAGGGGGGATTGTTAAAGATTGAAAGAGAACTTAGAGAGGTTTTGCTGTCTTAAGAGGTTTGTTGTTTTCCCTTAGAGCTAATCACAGGTGGTCTCCATACTAATATCTTCAGGTGATTCTAATTTGTCCTTTTGAGAAAGTTAAAGGCTTTAGTTTTTAAATTTTTTAAGAGAGAAAGATTAAGGCTTTTTAGAGAGATTTTTTCCCCCCCAAATTTTCCAAGAAAAGCTTTAGTTTAAGAGAAAGATTTTTCCCCAAAAGAGAGAAAGACCAGCTTCTCCCAAAACTTCTAAACTTTAAACTTTGGCTTTTTACACTCCCATTTTTTTTGCTCCAGGAAGAAAACACTTTCTCCTGCTGCTTGGACTTAGCATTTCAGCTGCCCTAAGGTCAAAAGCTTCCATAGGAAAATTTTTCTTCCCCATAAGCTCAAAGAAGAGCTTTTTTCCTACCTGTAAAGCCCAAAGAAAGATTTTTTTCCCCCAGTTTGTGTTCATAGCTCCCAAAGTTAGAAAACTGGAGTTTTTCTGTCTAGTTGCCTTACTTATTTTTTTGTACACGATCTTACACTTGTAAGTTTTTCCTACACTACATTACTACAGTATACCTTACACATATTCACAGATAGAAATTGACAAAGGGATAGAAGATAGAAAATTTTGACAGAAGAGAATATTGCGCTACAGCATCGGACATCCTTCCAGTCTGTTTTCCTTTTCTCTCGAGGATAAAATCCTTGCCTCTCAATAATTTGCCCCATGTGAGCACCAGATATTGGTGAAATTATTAAGGCCAGTCCGTGTAGTTAAAAGGAAGGTTTATTTTGTGGGGTAACGTACAAGTGAAGGGGTAGGTAACAGGGTCTGGGAAAGGTGTGGCACAGTCTCTGGAGTTCTCTGGAGAACTCTGCTAAGTCTAACCCCAGCGAACAGGGTCCAGAAACCATAGTGCTGGTCCATCCAGATCTTGGGTCTTCAGGGTCCTCTCTCAGCCCTGCCTTGTAGGCGTGACAGTTACCGAAGTCTCATTTGGGGTTGGAACTTCCAGATCAAAGCTGGAATGGCTACCCACTACAATAATCTAATTTTATTGATTGAATTTTTGGTGTAACTCCCCATTGGCCTCCCAGGAGATTTAAGAACATAAAATTATGGTTGCATTTTTTTGGCCATCATGTTATCAAGAAGTAATATTTTTTAAACTTTCTTGATTTCATTTTACTCCTGTTTTAAAAAATGCATCCAAGTTTGTTTATGTTGTTTCTTATCTCTCATTTTTTATTTTGTACAAAAATGTAAATTACAAAACAATGTTTGAATAATAGAAGACTATAAAATTTCTTTTTCTTAAAGATCTAATTATTAGATATAATTTCTTATTTTCCTAGTGAGTTATTGAATAGATGCATAATTTGATCAAGCAACCAGCTATTAAGTATACCTATTTAAGCCAACCTTTTTTTTAGTTTATTGTTTTAGGCTTAAATTTGAAAACATATATAGAAGGGCAAATCTTGTTTTTAAAATGAATCATATTTGTACTCGGTATGACTACAAAATTAGCTTTGAGCACTTTAAAGGATTTGATCCTCATATGGTGATTGGTCATTAATTTACATGTCTTAATTATCTTTAACAGTTTACAACAAGCTAGTAGCTTTTATAAGATCAGGATTTTACAATTTTAGACATAGATCTCTAAGTTAACTTTTCTTAGTCTGAGTATAACTTTGTAACCTTAGGAATTTATCTTTGTACAAAAATTCATTCTAATCTAAAATAATTTGGAGATTTGCTGTTGCTTCTCAAGTTTAAAAGAAGATATAATAATGAACACAGGACACATCAGCACTAAGAAATGTCACAGGTGCCGCCCTTTTCCAGGAACAGTCAAAGTTGCTTCTGGCTTTCCTTCTATGCAGGTTTGTCCTGCTAGTGTTTTCTTGATGGAGGTGCCAGTGGTTCAGTATTACTGTCATGCTTCAATAAGATTTTATTTATTTATTTATCTATCTATTTATTTATTTATTATTTTTAGAGCAAGGAAACTGAGGTGAAGCAGCACACTGAGGCTTTTTTCCACTTTCTGTCGCCTTTCCAATCCTGTCCCCAAACAACGAATGTTTCATCCATTCCAACTTTCTGTTAAGTAGAATCCAGACTCAAGTCCCTCATTCCAAATGTTTCCTCCTGCTATATCCTTTCTACATTCACAATCATTCTGTAAATTTCTTTTTCACATTAGTCCTCTCTCATTTTTTATAAATAGCTATATGTATTAATTATCAAACTTGATAATTCCACAAATGTATGCTTATATGGAGCCATTATATTGCCTTTCTATATATAAAACTTTTTTTTAACTTTTTAAACTTATTTTACATCTAAACTATAGTTTTGCCTCCATGCCCTCCTCCCATTACCTCCCTACACCTCCAATCTACCTTTTTTCCCATCCACTTCTCCTCTGTCTTCATTCAGAAAGGGACAAGACACCCATGGTCTTGAACAAAACATAGCACATGAGGTTGAGGCAGGTCTGAGCTCCTTCCATGGATTAAGACTGGTTGAGGTAATTCAACATGAGGAACTGGTTCCCAAAGCCATCTAAGCACCAGAGACAGGCCCTGATCTCATTGCTAGGAGACTTACAAATAGACCAAACTACACAGCTATCATACACATGCAGAGGGCCTAGGTTGTTCCCATAGAGGCTCCCTAATTGTTGGTCCAGAGTTTATAAGCTCCTACCAGCTCAGGTCAGCAGTCTCTGTAGGTTTCTCCAACATGAACTTGACCCCCTGGCTCATACAATCCATCCTCCCTTTCTTCAGGATTCCTGGAACTTGTCCTAGTGCTTGCCTGTGGATTTCTGCATCTCTTCCATCAGTTACTGCATAAAGGCTCTCTGATGACAATTAGGGTAGTCACCAATCTGATCACAGTAGATGGCCAGTTCAGGCACCCTCTCTACTATTGCTAAGGGTCTTAGCTGAGGTCATCCTTGTGTATTCCTGGAAAAATTCATGCCCATGTGAATCAACCACCTCAACATAAATCTAGTTACAACTAACCTGATAAAACAAAGTGTGGAAAGTAGCCTTGAATGCATTGGCACAGGAGGCTACTACCAGATTACAACACCAGTCACACAGACACTGAGATCTACAGTTAATAAATGGGACTCCCTGAAACTCAAAAGCTTCTGTAAGGTAAAGGACACTGTCAGTGAGACAAAACAGCAGCCTACAGAATGGGAAAAGATCTTCACCAACCCCACATCTGAAAGAGGGCTGATCTCCAAAATATGTAAAGAACTCCATAAACTAGACATGAAAATACCTTTTCATGCTCAGAATGTGTATTTTGGTTTCTTTACTGCACCAATTTTCATTCATGGTACACTATAAAAGGATCAGTAAAGTTGCCAGTCTCTCTGTGGACTATATACTGAGGCTAAAAGTTTTATTTTGATACTAAAAGAGCCCCAATACAAAAACATTTTTAAGGCAAAAACCTAACAGGGAGGGAACATATATTCCTACTCTTAGGAAAGTTACTCACTTATTGTAACCTG
Source organism: Peromyscus eremicus (assembly GCF_949786415.1). NCBI lineage: Eukaryota > Metazoa > Chordata > Mammalia > Rodentia > Cricetidae > Peromyscus > Peromyscus eremicus. The sequence goes on along the minus strand of NW_026734286.1, from coordinate 7,384,659 downwards.
TTAAGGATGATTAAGAAATGCCATTTAAGCCGGGCAGTGGTGGCGCACGCCTTTAATCCCAGCACTTGGGAGGCAGAGCCAGGCGGATCTCTGTGAGTTCCAGGAAAGGCGCAAAGCTACACAGGGAAACCCTGTCTCGAAAAACCAAAAAAAAAAAAAAAAAAAAAAAAGAAATGCCAGTTAATGGTCAGTCACCTTAAATACAATTGGAATTTAAAGGCCTAGTCTTATGAAAGCTCCTAACTTATTGTAAATTTAGAGATAATTAAGAAATACAAGTTAATGGTTAGTCACTTTTTAAATGATAAAATTCTTTAATATGCTCAGAATTATACTTATACTCATTCTAAGTACTAATGTAATTAAGTATGAGAATAAGACTTATTTAGCTCCTTGTATATATTTTCAAAGTTAATCCTAAAACAAATGACTAGAAGCAAGCAAACTTTGTCTATTCAGACATACTTAATAGACAGGTGGTTCTCAAATGCTTCAGAGATCTGCAGAATATGGCATTTAAAATGTTTAAGCTCTTGAGGCCAGCCTGGTCTACAGAGTGAGTTCCAGGACAGGTACCAAAACTACACAGAGAAACCCTGTCTTGAAAAACTAAAACAAACAAACAAACAAACAAACAAACAAACAAAAAAACCCCAGACTTTAAGCTCCCTGCTGCAGATAGAATTGCCACAACATAGAAGGAACCATTAAGGCATCCAAAGAATATAGATAGCACAGGTCAACTCTGTCTGGATTGTGGTAACACTAACTGTCAATGGATGAATCTTTCCCACATGCCTATTTTGAAATAACCACTCAGAGGCTTATATTAATGATAAACATTTGGCTGATGGCTTAGACATATTATTAGTTAGCTCTTACATTTAAATTAACCCATTTCTATCCATTGATGTATATTTGCAGGTTCTGCCCTGACCCCACCCTTCTTCATCTATTACTTAGTTTGAATGTAATGCCTAACCTTTTCTGCCAGGCATTTGAATAAAATAGCTTTATTTATCAACCAACAAGAGCAACACATATTCACAGCATACAGAAAGACCATCCCATAACAACTAACCACTGGGAAAACTACCCTATGCCTTACCTGTTGTCAGGGCTCTCCTCAAACTAAATATTTTTGGATTCATTGCCATACTTTGCCTAGTAAAAATAATGTCACTCCCCCATGTTGCTCCTCCACACAACAAAATCTGAGACTTGGGTCTGGCAGCCAAAGTCCTATGTATTGTGGGAAATCATTCCATTTAGCTAATGGCTTTGGGGAACAAGCCTTAGGTTGTGGCTTTGTCTGCATATGTGACCCCTTAGGAGCGGAGGGAGAGTTGTCATTCATATTCTTGGGTAATCAAGACTGGGTCAGGTGGTGGAGAATGGCTTGCAGTTGGTCCACATCCGTCATGAGGAGATTGGCAGCTGGATCAGCAGCGGATCATCAGTGCATGTACCTTGCTTTGTATTAGTGAGTCTGTATTCCCATTGCACCCCTTAATAAATTGAGATATATATATTTGTGGGCTCTTGCTACACCTATGCTGTCTTGTTTGACAGCTGAAGACCTAAAACTACTGTCCCCACTGAAACTGTGGAGACCACTGCAGTGCTTTGGGATATCTTTCTGTATGCTGTGAATATGTGTTGCTCTGGTTAGCTGATAAATAAAGCTGTTTGGCTTATGGCAGGCAGCTTAGAGGAAGGCAGGAAATTCAGGAAAGAGGAAGATGAAAGGCAGAGGCAGAGGAGCCATCCTGCTGTCCAAGGAGCAGCATGTAATGGCTCACAGGTAAAGCCACTGAACAGTGGTGACATATAGATTAATAGAAGTGGGCTGAGTTCAGTTATAAGAGCTAGCTAGCAAGAAAATTGAGCCATAGTTCATGGCCGTATAGTTCGTAATTAATATAAGCCTCTGAGTAATTATTTTTTTAAGTGGCTGTGGGACCGCAGGCTAGGCAGGACTGGAGAAATCTTCCGACTACACTGCAGTCTATGGTTACCTGTATAGGTAATGGGTCACTCTCATTTTATTTGATACATAGACCATTGAGATTATATTTCCAGTTATAATGTATCCTTCTCAAATCTCTGAGGATTTTGACTAGGTAGCTTTATCAGCAGCAAGCACCCAGCTGCTTTCCCAGGACTTCAGCTGCCTTCTCAGTTCTCTTCATATGTAAAAATGTGCCCACAGGCCTCACTTTCCTGGAGTTACTAATGAGACTATTCACCATTTACCCTGTTATCAGACTCCAAATGAGATAAACTCACAAAACATACTTCAGTATAACTTTTTACTATTTTTTAAAGGATAATTGTGTTACAATGACCTCTGTCTAATTGTGAATGTTTGGATAGGAAAAGGTGTAACATTTAAAGCTTAAGCTTTGAGGATCTTTGAAATGTTTTAAGGTCCAAGAAAAGGGGTTTTGAGTTGTGTAAATGCAAGTTTATGTACGGTATGAGGATATCAAAGTTTAAATTGTGATAAGATATTGATTTAGGGTATACAAAATGAATGAATAATGCTTCAAAGCTCAAAGTCTTATTAATCAATGCAGTTCTGATAAGCTATTAATGTAGCTCTGGGAAAGCTTTGCTTCTATTGTCAGAATCACAAGCTCGAGATTTTAAAGTCCATTTGGTTATTTTTGAAGTACAGACTTAAAAGTTCTTATTGAGCTAAAACACCAGAATAATCTATATACATCCAGTATTCTGGATAGAGAGAAGAGGCCCTGCTTTTTTTCATACTTAAAATCGAGATCAAGTGAGCTATTGCCCTTCTGCTTCACAGAATGTTTCTGTCCTCTCTGAGATCACCTTAAATAGTATTCATGCTTTTAATCCAGAATCATATCGGGGTCCCCAAGCTTTTACCATGACACAAGGGCATGAGTCTTCTGCTCTTCCCACAATATGGTTATGAGTACATATTACAAACAGTAGTAATGCTAACATATCTAAAACTTGTACCTCTTCATATAAACTTAAAAAAGTCTTGTAAGCTTCAGGTCATCTACTTCCATCTACCTCTCACATGTGAAATGGACTCCAGATATATACTCTTGTCAATCAACAGCCTGCTTCCCCACCTGACTATTTCCTGAGGGTGGAATCTTCCCCTTTCTCTGGTCTTGGGACTCCCCTCCCAGAGTGACAAGGACTGTGGACCAAAAGATTTCAAATGGACACCCAAGAAACAAATTTTCCCCTAACCTCCTCAGCTTTATCTTCTGTTGCTAATATGTGTCTCTTCCAGCAGATTTCTAAGCAATCAAATGCTGCAGACTGCTCTAACTGCTGCCTGATTTTCTACCAACAAAAGGCCGAAATGTTAAGTTTCAAGCTTGGGACAAATAGCTGAGGTGAGTATATCATAGCAAATCTGGATTTGGTCACCATTTTTTCCCAGAATCCTCCAGTCTCTACCTGTTACAGGGTATGGCTGGCATACTGAATCCCCTACCCTGAATTCTTCTGCCCAGGGGCTGGGCTATCCTACACCCAGAGGCTCTTCCATATGTAGTTTAGACATTTTGGTCACCTGTCTCTTTTGTATGTTTGGCCTCCTGACTGCTCCACCTGGTTCTCATCTCTTCCCTTCCCCTCCCACACTCTCCACATGACCCAGCTCAGTCCGGTCTTATCTACTCTATACTCCCTCAGATATCCCTGCCTCTGACTATGCTCTCCCAAACAACTACAATAAACTTTCTCCTCCACCATACTTAGGAGCATTCATATTCTTTTCTTTTTATTCTTTTTCTCATTCAAGCACACCTAATGATACAGTTCAAAATTATGAAATTTTCTCCATTAGTTCATATATCATGAAATTAAGCATTCATTTAAGCATTAACTAAAGGATCAGGAGAAGAGATCTGAGTTTCAGCCAGATCCTGTGAAAGGACAAGTCCCAAAGTTCCATGGCTGGTCTGGAATTCTAAAGATCTAGAAATGATTTGGTCTTTGTGGCAAAGATGTGTCTGTAGCATGAATCTTAAAGAGTCTTATTAGTAAAATCAGACCTGAGGCAGGTATTGGGGTGAACACTGGAAGATCAGAGAGACAGAACAAGCCACAGCTAACCTCACCTGGCCAACTTCTCAGCTAATCTTGTTTCCTCAGACTGGAAGCCTCTGAGTCCTCATATCCGAATGGCTCTCAGCTGAACTATGCTGCTTGAAAGTCTGAAAGCTTAACCAGGCAAATGCTTCTAGTTTCTGGTCTTCACACCTTATATATCTTTCCTTTCTACCATTACTCCCTTGAATTAAAGGCTCGCTTTCTGGGATTAAAGGTGAGAGTCACCATGCTTGGCTGTATCCTTGAACAGATGGATTTCTGCCTCTGGAATGCTAGGATTACAGGCGTGTGCTACCACTGCCTATTCTCTATGTTTAATATTGTGGCTCTTCTGTCTCTGATCCCAGATAAGTTTATTAGGGTGCACAATATTTTGGAGAACACAGTACCACCACATTTGTCCAGCAGAAAATTCTCTCTCTCCCCTTTCTAAAAACCATTTGACAGGGACTTTATTGCCAGAGTCCAGCTTTGTCGAGGTTCAGGTCCAAAAGTGGAGGTGTGGAGTTGGTGAGGGAAGCAGACTGACAGAATCTGAGGCTAAATCTCAACAGCTGTTTATTTCATTAGTAACTGTGCAGAATTACTAGAAGTCATGCAGAGTGGAGCAGACCTTTCATCTTAGCACTCTACAGCAGAGGCAAACTTTTCTTTATGATTTTTAGGCTAGTCTGGTCAGCACATCAAGTTCCTGTCCAGTCAGGGCTGCAGAGTGAGACCCTGGTTAAGAAAATGAAATAATAGAAGCATGATGTAAAAATAAGTATTCTTAATTTGCTTTACTTATTTTCACTAATGATGCAGAAGTAAGGGAACACAAATTTGTAGACTGTAACACGAATCTTAAACGGTCTTATTAATGAAAACAAAGCCGGAGCTAAGTATTGGGGTAAACGCTGAAAGATCAGAGAAACAGAACAAGCCACATTCAACCTCACCTTGCCAGTTCCTCAGCTGATCTTGTTTCCTCAGACTGAAAGCTTCTGAGTCCTCATGTGAATGGATCTCAGCTGAACTGCTGCTGAAAGCTAAATGTTTAAAAAAGACTCTAGTTCCTGGTCTTCATGCCTTACATACCTTTCTGCTTCCTGCCATCACTTCCTGGGATTAAAGACATGTGTCACCATGCCTGGCTCTTTCCAGTGTGGCTTTGAACTCACAGAGATCTAGATGGACCTCTGCCTCTGGAATGCTAGGATTAAAGGGGTGTGTGCTCTCATTTTCTGGCCTCTATGTCTATCTAGTGGCTGTTCTTTTTTCTGAACCCAGATAAGTTTATTAGGGTGCACAATATATTGGGGGACACAATATCACCACAGTAGACTGCTATGTCAAATGGGCAATATCATACATACATTTAATATTCAAATAATTAAATATATAAATTTACATATTTATGATTAAATAAATATATAAATTATATATAATTTAGTCATTAGAGTATTGAGGCTCTCTAGTAAATATAGTTATAAGTAAAAAGCTCACTCTGATCCTGTAGGGTTTACTTCTCTAAATCCTGTATTTATATTGATGGGCCTTTTCTACAGATTAACAGTTTAAGAGAGTGCATATTAGTGTATAGGTGTTTTTTTTATATCATATATATATATTTTTTACAAAAATGAAAATCATAGCACGTTTTCTACAGCACTCCTGAGGTATTGCTAGTCCAGAAAGTGGCAGGTTTCCTTTGTCCTTTCTCAGTTCATAGCAAAACCTAATTCCCCAGAAGAGATTCCTACTGAGTGCAGGAATAGTTCAGGGAAGACTTTGCAGTCCAGCCCCAAGTTCTGCATGAATGTCAATCTCTGCAGGACTGGGGCAGTTCTGTGCTTGGGATGAAAGCCAGGACTGCCAATCATTGAGCTCCCTCACTTCACAGCACTCTGTCCACTAAGGGAGCTGTTTAGATCACTCAGGCCTCCATAGCCAGTCAGGACCTCCAGATTGACGGCCAATCAGAATGGGGAGGGCACTTCCGGTCTGCCCTGCTGCACGATCTGTAGCCCACTGGTTAAAGGTGGATCTGTGTGCTGGGCTGTGACTGGCTGCTGGGAGTCACGAGGCGAGCGGGTGAGCAGGGAATCAGTCATGGTGAGTGAGGGGCCACCGTCACACGTGGGGAGAAGCCGCGGGAGCCAGTCGGGGGTCCCCCGGGGCTGTGGAAATGGCGTCAGGTCGCCGTGTCCGGAGTGATTCCCTTTAGTCCCCTGAGGTCCCTGCAACTCCCAGGCAGAAGCGGGACTTATGAGTGATTTATCGCTGGGGTTTGCGCCTTCACAGAGCATGGGGGAGTGTGAGCCTTTGTGTGGAAATATCCTAGTCACCATGCAAGGCATGGTGATCATGGTGATCCTTTTTTCATTTCTTTCAGTAAAAACTGTAGGCAGGGAAGGCAGATTTGCTAACTTGCAGAGCCCTGGTCACTCTATTGTCTCCTAAAAGTTCTGCACTTGGCACTGAACATTCAGGTGTAGGATCCATCTGCAGTTAATTCTGTGCAGGGCGTAAAGCCTGTGTCATTAACACATTTGCATGTAGATGCCAGGGTGGTTCATTTACCTGTGTCATTAAGGAGAGACTTACTGTGATTTCTGGCCTCATGTGGTAAAATTGAATTTATATTTATTGTGTTTTTATTTCTAAGTATGCTTTCATGTTCTGTTGATCTCTTTATTCTTTTCCCAGACAGTACAATTCCCCCCGCACCCCACCGAGATAGATTTTCTCTGTGTAGCCCAGACTGTCCTGGTACTCACTCTGTAGACCAGGCTGGCCTCAAACAACCAAGTGCTTCCTTTAAAGGTGTGTGCCGCCACCACCGCCCAGTTCAGTGCAGTCTTTATTGCAATTTCATTCAAAGTTAGAAGTCAGATGGTGTCACAGTGTTTATGTACTATTGATTCAGTCCTGTGATGATCAATTTTTCATTCATGATGACATTTTCTCATGTTATTTTTGTTTCTCATGCAATTTACTTTGTACCATAAATTGTTAGACTTTAATTGAACTTTTGCTGTATCCGTAGCTCCAATTCTGCATTGTCATAATATAATATTGACGTAATGGACACATGGTTGCTTTCTACTCAAGGTTAGTCCAGCTCCCTGCTAATGAAGCCCATCCTCCATTAGGCACAGTTCCCAGTGGGATCCCCAAGTCTCCATGATTAAAAGTGCATGGTTACACCCTTTCCTTAAAAAGACTCTTTAATTAGGTTTACATGTATGTAGGAGGAGATGGTCCCTGTGTCCTAGGCAGGTAGGCCCCATGCAGCTAGGGAACAGAGGAAAGAATCCATGACCCCAACCAGAGACAGTTGAGTGCATCCATGTGTTTCCCCAACTGACTGTAACTGTTGAAGCCAGTTGTTGTCATCCAGGTCTGTCACCTTCTCCTCAGTCCCCAGACAGAAGATGTTGCTTGGCCCCATTTTCTCCCTATTGAGTCTGGTCTGGGCTGTGATCAGACAGATTTGTGACTCTCCATGTTTGCTGGACTGAAGTCTTTTGGTTTAATTTGTTAAAATGTTTAAATCAGTGGTAGTGTTGCTTGCTGTTAATCCCAGCACTTGAGATGCAGAGGCAGGCAGATCTGTGAGTGTGAGGCCAGCCTGGTCTACAGAGTGAGCTCCTAGGACAGCCAGGTCTGTTACATAGAGAAACCCTGTCTGGAAAAACAAAAAGCATTGCCTTGGTCATAGTGCTTCACAGCAAGGGAAGAGTCAGTAAGACAGGTTATGTAGTATTTTGTTATATTATCTCTGTATTCTCCATATGCCCTGGGAAATCAAGTAAGGATAAATGAAAGAGTAATGTGCTGTGGAATATTATCTTAACTGGACAAAGATTTGTTACCTTTGTTTATGATGTGGAATATTATCTTATGTAAAGGTGTGATATTTGTATCTGCTGCATTTGTTTAATGATGTGAGGTTGTGTTACATTTGTTTACCCAGCATTTGTTTAATTATGAAGAGATGTGTTGCTGTTTCACTTTGCCTGTGTAAGGCACCTGGATGGTAAATAAAAAGCTGAATGGCCGCTAGCTAGGCTGAAGAGGGATGCACAGGGCTGGTGGGCAGAGAGAATAAACAGGAGCAGAAATCTATGATCCAAAGAAAGAGAGGGAAGAAGAAAGGAGAGAATGAGGGAGAAAGAGAGGGACTAACCCAGGGCCAGGAGCCTGGCAGCCACCAGCCAGACATGGAGACAGCAGGAAAGATATACAGAAAGAATTAAAGGTACAAAGCCCCGTGGCATGAGGCAGATAAAGAGAAACATGTTAACTTAAGTTGAAAGAGATAGCCAGAGGTGAACCTAAGCTAGGCCAAGCATTCAAAACTAATAATAAGTCTCTATGCCATGGTTTGGGAGCTTGCAGGTGTCCCCCTAAAAATGCCTGGTACATTTGATGTTTCAATGTGGGGCATGAAATTTCCACATACATCCTGAGAAAGCTGAAAAAAAAAAAGTAAAAAGAAAAGAAAAGAAAACAAAAAGAACAAAGAAGCCGGCCAGTGGTGGCGCACGCCTTTAATCCCAGCACTCGGGAGGCAGAGCCAGGCGGATCTCTGTGAGTTCAAGGCCAGCCTGGGCTACCAAGTGAGTTCCAGGAAAGGCACAAATCTACACAGAGAAACCCTGTCTCGAAAAAAACAAAACAAAACAAAACAAAACAAAACAAAAAAAAAAAACAAAAAGAACAAAGAAAACTAGACACAGCTTCTTTAAGAGGTTCTGCCGTACAGAAGAGCATTTAAAGAGCCCTTTTCTCCTGTGGACATTCAAACAGTATTGGACTATCACGTAATAGGGGATCTTTGAAATCAGACTAAATGCATTGTTCATCGTGGTTTGACTTGAGCCTGTCATGACCTGTGTCTAAATGTTGAGGGTTGAATGAAAAATCTTCCAGGTAGTGTGCTGACTTTGAGCATTTGTCTTTGGTGTGAGCCTTCATGGTGACTTACAATCACAATTGTGACATAGAGTCACAATTGGTGACTTCTTCTTAGGAGGAGGAGCCTTTCTGGAGGAATATAGTCTCACCACATTTCTTTGTTTTGTTGAAAGTGAGCAGCCCCCTTCCTTCTCATGTAGGCATGCCATCACCAACAGTAGAGACTTCATTCTTAAATAATGTAAGGTAAAGTAGAAGCAATTGCTTTTCCTTGTCAAAATCCATATTTCTTGCCTGATGTTTTTATGTTTATATTTTTGGCAGATTGAATCAGGTTTTTGTACATGTCAGGCATTTGCTCTTGTGCTGAACTTTACCCCTGACATGACTTTTGAACTTTGGCATTGGTGTCATTTTTCAGAGCCAGAATGCATTCATTCATGAAATTAATAGTGATCTCCTGAATCATTAAATCGTCGATGTGTAATATTGTCTCCACCTTTGTGTATGTTTTTACAGTTTTACATTATTTTCAAATGTGTTATCTTATCTGTTCACCCATCTGTCTATACTCCGTCCCTTTGGGTGTTTGTTTTACTGTTTTAGGATCAGCATTTACTTTACTAATGATCTTGAGAACTCATTGATCTGTCAGACAGCAACTTAATAACAATGCTTTGCTTCCTGGGAATGAATAGCCTTACAGTTCAATAGACAAATATAGAACTGGCGTGAATGTTTCACTCTATGGAGAAATTTTGAGTGAGGCCTGAGTGCTTTCTGTTTTTTTGTTGTTGTTGTTGTTGTTTTTGTTAGAGACAGGGTCTCACTATGTACCTTTGGCTGTCCTTGCAATCTCTACATAGACCAGGCAGGCTCAGAAATCACAAATTTCGCCTGTCTCTGCCTCCCGAGGGTTGGGATTAGAGTTGTGCACCACCCACCTTTATTGTGTATCCTTTCTTGAAGTTAGTAATTTTCATGAAGTTCTGCTGATGTATACTAAATAGTGTTACTCTGTTTGCATGTCTCTCTGTATATATTCCTAGGCATTTCTCCTGCTGTGCTGTATTCTATTCTGTGGGCACTGGAATGGAAGGTGTCATTCTCTTTTGATGTTTCCTTTTAAAATGAGTTGGTGACTGCATTTGATATTTACTCTCCCATGTCATAGAATGTATCAAGCACACAGAATTATGTAAATATATTCTCAATGAAGTCTATATGTACAATGCAGTCTCACCGTTTCTATTATATGCATATATGGGATACTTTAGGATGCAGTGACCTATGAGGATGTGCATGTGAACTTCACTCATGAAGAGTGGGCTTTGCTGGATCCTTCCCAGAAGAGTCTCTACAAAGATGTGATGCTGGAAACCTACTGGAACCTCACTATTGTAGGTAAGAATGTGAGCTTTCTGTCAGCTTTTTTTTTTTTTTTTTTGGTTTTTCGAGACTGGGTTTCTCTGTGTAGCTTTGATCCTTTTCCTGGAACTCACTTGGTAGCCCAGGCTGGCCTTGAACTCACAGAGATCTGCCTGGCTCTGCCTCCCAAGTGCTGGGATTAAAGGCGTGCACCACCACCGCCCGGCTATTCTGTCAGCTTTTAACTTGAGGGAAGAAGCCTTTCTTGGAGATTGGTGCCCTCCTATAATTTTGAATGTTAAAGAAGAAAAGTTCTGGTGAATATAGCAGGCATTGTTCTAAAGTTCATGAAAGACAGTAATTTCAATTGTTCCTAATTTCCAGTAATATATCTCATTGTCTGCTGCTGTATTTTAGGGTACAAATGGGAAGACCACAATATTGAAGAACATTATCAAAATTCTTCAAGACATGGCAGGTAATTTTTACGTGCAAGCTGATATATATGTATGTCTGTGATAAGTACTGGATTCCTGGTTGCTGGGTTCCTCCATCACTGATGCAATAAGTCAAATCAAACCAAATTAATAAATCCAGATTTAATAAACATAGCATAGCAAAGCAGAGCACTCCAGGGGCTCTCAGGATGTCAGGAGACAGAACAGGAGAGCACCCATGGCAGATCTGTGGACCAGGTCTTAAAGAGCCAGTAGGCATGGACATGGTCCCAGACATCTCTGGGGGAGGAGCCACCAATGGTGGGCTTTCTGGAATGAGGCCACATCAGCTGGAAATTGTAAACATCCCAACTTTATTTTGGGTATATATGGGAGCAGGTTCAAGTCTGTCTACTTCTTGCTAGCATGGGACCATGTGCAGAGGCATGAGTGTTGAGTCAGGTGGACCTATGCTCAGCAGGTTTATGGGCGGAGAAGCATTTGGATAGCAGCCATCCAGGAGACCTCATGCGTCTGTTCTTGAGGAGGTGGAGAAGGTGGGTTGCTAGGAGAAAAAAGAATAACTTTTTATCACTGGCCTTATGAACAGGGATAGGCATTGGTAGTAGGAAGACTACCAGAAAGAATGGAACTGAGAATTGTCTTGGTTGTACAAAAGAGTCAAGGGTGAATGAGTGAGGCATGAGGGCAGATATGCCCTTAATTGGGACATCTTGGAAAACAAGGTTTGAGTTGCTGGGTAGGTGCCCACTTGTGCCTGGAGAGGTGGTACCAGCAATGAAATCGCCGGAGCTTGAGGAGATGGCATGCCAAATCTAGGGATGATGTGTTCCAGGAGTACTGGAGCCATGTATCTTCTGTTTTTCTGGAGGTTGGGAGAGCATCCATCCTGTAAATGTGTCAATAAGAGTTAAGAGATATGGAGCCTTTTTATGAACAGGCATGTGGGTGAAATCTACCTGTTAGTATTTGTCCAGTTGGCGTTCTTTTTGGTGGTTGGCATCCTCAGAGCTGTTGCAGGAGCTGGTATACCTGCAGGGCCCCCTGTGGGTTTGGCCTTGGCCCTGGCAGGAGGAGTGAACCTACAGAATATGCTCAAAAATGGGTGGGGTCAAAAATAGGCTCTAGACACTGATATTTTTTTCCATCAGGCCAGACTTCTAAAGTAGCCGAGCCCTTTTCCCAGGAACCTTCAGGTGTCTGTAAAACTACTAGAACAGATATACAGCTTGGTGTCATAGTACAAAGCTATGGCTTTGGGTTAAAAGGCATGGATATTTTTAAGTCTAAATTCACTGAACAAAGGAGGTTGTGGGAATGGAGGAGGGAGTTGAACATGCCTGCAGGGTTCTATATCCTCTCTAGTGCTAACCTAGCTCTAAAAGCTGGACCAGTAAAATCCACAGAAATTTAAGGACCCCTGAAAACTGTTTATAATCAATGGTTTATCATTTTGTCAAAACTGCATTTATCAAAGCTAAAATTTGAACCTCTGAAGTTTATCTGAAATCAGTTTATCCTGTACCATGAGTCTGTGAATTAGGCACACCTGTCTGTATTTTTAACAGGAAACATACTAATGAGCTACTAAGGTGCTTGTAGTTTTGGGTTTTGGGGTGCTGTTAACTGGCAAATCTCTTAGTACCCTGGTCATCAAACACCATCAGAACTGAGAAGGATAAATAAATGAGCAGGAGTGAGCCAGCTTTCCTGTTACCCAGGCAGTCCCAAGCCTCTCCGAGGTCACTGGGCGACAAGTCCCAGAGGTAGCACTTCTTCAGATGCCAAGCTCAGAGGGTCTGACAGATTCTTTGTGGAGTAGAAATTTGGGGAGATTGGCCTATCTGTCTTGGCAGAGTGGGACAATTGTTCCCCCAGTGCTCCACCTATTCATAGTCTGGACATGATCTCAGCAGCACTTAAAAGTGTAAAGCAGCTTTTCGTTGTGTGGCTGGCTTTGTTACTTTTGAGTCATGCCTCCAGGTAGAAGTTCTTCTATGGCCATCCATCTTCTTGGAGAAGATACAGGATGCTTCCAGGAGTTGGCATGTCTCTCATAAAAAGCTTTTATATTGAATGCTATAATCTCAGTTCTCTGACAGTGTTTGAGAATGGGGGAACAAAATCTGTTAGGTATATCTATACTAAACAAATGTTGTTTAGGTTTAACTTTGAGGGCATATGTAAGTTAAGTCTAAATGTACAGTTTACCCAATTAGTTACAGCTTACCAATGTTAGTAAAAGCCAGAAGATTCAGTCTGTAGTTTTCAGTGGTGATCCTAAGATATATCAGGCCATACCAAGCATTAACATTGCTGACAATTTATATTTCAATATCAGTGATCAAACCCGGCATTGTTTTAAATCCTGTTTAATACACCTTATTTTTAGGACAGGACAGAAATTATCCAACAGAAATATATCCTAACCCGAGTTATATTGGAGACCTAATGTCTCCTTGGTGGGGCCATTCCAAGTGGTTACCCTTATTAAAGATGGTTTTGAAGTATTTCTTTAACCTCAATCAAAATGGTGACTTGTGATGTTCTCTAGAACAGTTTCCATCTGGAGTCACAAGCCTTACAGATTTTAAAACATACCCATTTAGCAAGACACATTCAGGACACATAAACTCAGGAATTCAAAACTAGTCAGAAACACACATGTGTGGCTACACCATTCACACAATTCCACCACACATAAAAAGTAAACAGGATCATTAACAGAAACAACTTTTTTTTAATGAGGCTCCTAGCAGATCGGGCCGCCTGATACCCGGATCCCAGAGAAGGCACTGCAGAGGGAAACTGAAAAGCAGAGTAGCAGCACATGCTGCCCAGTTGAGTTAGTCAGAGCAGCAAGATGAGAATATCAGAAAAAGAGATTTTAAGAGGGAGGAAGGTGTAGCAGAGTGTATTGAAGGAGAACAGGTTTAAGGGTGGAGTGGGCAGGTATAATTTTAGGGGTCAGGAGTATGGGAACAGGGCCCCCTGGGCTGCAGCGAGGTGGTGGCTGTGGTGATGGTGGCAGCGGTGGTGGTGGAGGTGGTAGTGGAGTTAGTAGATACAGTGGTGGAGGTGTTTCTGGTGGTGAAGTCCGTGGTAGTGGTGATTGTGGTGGAGATGATGGAGGTGGAGGTGGTGGTGGAGGTTAGTTGTGGTAGTAGTGATGGTGTGTTGGTGGTGGTGGCAGCATCTCTGGTAGGAGGGAAGAAGGAGGGAGTGAGCAAACAGACAGACAAACAGGCTGGAGACATTTATGCAGTAGTTCAGGGTGTGAGAGCAGACAGCAACAGAGAGAATGGATGTATTGCAGGGAGAATCCCGGTGTGACCAGATCATATTCCAGGAAGGAGAGAGGCAGACAGACAGACAATCACAACTAGGGAAGGAGAGGAATGGGATCCTTAGAATCACAGTTTGGCCAAACTATACACTGGGAACAAGATGCAGAGTAACAGGGAAGAGAGAGGAATGGGGGCTGTATTCTTGCATCCCCAATTTGGAGGAGACAACCTCAGAGATTCTGGGGACAGAACTTGGACTTAGCAAGTACTTATTCACAAGCCGTTTGCTGGTGATGTGGTTGTGAGGGCAGGTACACAAATTGCATCTGGGAGCTGTGTGTGGAGTGGACTCTGATGAAGTCTCTCTCACACAGCGGAGTTCCAAGGGCAATGACTGTCACTACCCTGAAACAAGCAGGAGTCACCTCGCACTGCAATGACTCAGTAGGCAAGCAGTCAGGAGGTTGGAAGAGGTCCCGGACTTCTTAAGACAGTTTTCTTTGGGAATGAGAGGCTTACTGAGCTGTTCATTCCGTGTGGTAAAAGTGGAATGGGGAGAGAGAGTGAATGGCCTTCTACAGCCACACCACATGGTTGTGGAAGGACTACTCACCCCGGCCATTGCACCAAAGATAAGGATATGATCCCCGGTTGCTGGGTTCCTCTGTCAGTGATGCAGTAAGCCAAATCAAACTGAATTAATAAATCCAGATTTAATAAAAAGGGAAGCGCAAAGCAGAGCACTCCCAGGTGGCTCTCAGGAAAGCAGGAGACAGATCACGAGAGCACCCATGGCAGATGTATGGGCTGGGTCTTAAATAGCTGGTAGGCATGGTCCTAGACTTCTCTCGGGGAGGAGACATGGATGGCAGGCTTTCTGCAATGGGGCTGCCTGAGCAGGAGATTTCAAACAGTTTGAAAAAATGTTAATGTGTCCTGAACTTTTAATGTAAAGCAACTGTGTAAATAGGCATAGTTTTGTAATGATTATTAAATTGTCACAACACCATATACTCCAATGTCAGGTAGCTGGTAACTGTTTTCAGAGCATTCCTTTAAGGACAAGACAAGGAAACAATGCCATAGTAGATGTCACAGTTTCAATTATAGCCATTTAAGAGGCATGTTGTAGAACTGTGCATCCAATTACCATCATGCCTTCCAATTTTCATATGATTGATGAGGGCATTAGTGTATGGCCAAGGCCTTTTATAAGCAAAGCTTTGGTATTAAAGCTAGTGTTGCTCATATACTTGTAGTGAGTGATTTAGCATAGTTTAGTGAGAGGAGCACTGTCTTAGAGACCAGGAGGTTGTCTTGGTGTATAAACATGAACCTCTATTCCATGTCTGTATGACACACAAAACATTTGACTATGGGAATGCAATGTGAAAACCCTTTATTTGTTATCTTCCTTTAGCAGGTGTGTCATCTGTCACTCTGGATACAATCCCTGTGAGCATAAGGGAAATGGAAGGAAGCATTGTAGTTCTGTCTCTCTCAGAACAACTGGAAGGTATATGGTAGTCCCCACTATGAGAAGACATGATGACTGTGATACAAGTTTACAATTAATTGGTTTTCCAACTTCAGTGGGAATTCATCAACAAACTCTCATTGGAGAAAATCCTCATAAGTACCAGGAATATGGAAATTCATCTCTCTCTACTGGTTCACTGTGCACATGTAGTGTGGCTCACAGTATAAGAAAATGTCATGAATGCAATCAGTGTGGTCAGACCCTGAGTTCTTCAAGTTCTCTTCAAAGATGTGAAAAACCTCATGTGGGAAGAGAAAATAATAAATGTGAGTCATCTACTAAAGGCTTCAGGCCTGACAGGCATCGTCAAACACACCAAAGAACCAATAACCAAGAGGCTCTCTATGAATGTAATCAACATGATAAAGCCTTCAGATCTGATTGCTCTTTTGAAGTATATCAAAGAAGTCACTTGAAAGGAAAACCCTATGAGTATAATCAAAGTTATAAAGCCTTTGAATGTCACAGTCTTCATCATCACGTACATAGAATTCAAACTCAAAAGAAATGCTATGAATGTAATCAATGTAGTAAAGCCTTTGTACAGATGAGTGATCTTCACAGACATGAAAGAATTCATACTGGAGTGAAACGCTATGAGTGTAATGAATGTGGTAAAGTATTTGCACAAAAGAGTAATCTTCAAAGTCATGAAAGAATTCATACTGGAGAGAAACCATATGAATGTAATCAATGTGGTAAAGCCTTTACACGGAAGAGTCATCTTGAAAGTCATGAAAGAATTCATACTGGAGAGAAACCCCATGAATGTAATCATTGTGGTAAAGCCTTTGCAATGAAGAGTTATCTTCTCAGCCATGAAAGAATTCATACTGGAGAGAAACCTTATGAATGTAATCAATGTGGTAAAGCCTTTGCACAGAAGGTTTATCTTCAAAGTCATGAAAGAATTCATACTGGAGAGAAACCCTATGAATGTCATCATTGTGATAAAGCCTTTGCAAGAAAGTGTTCTCTTGTTATCCATGAAAGAATTCATAGTGGAGAGAAACCCTATGAATGTAATCAGTGTGGTAAAGCCTTTGCATTGAAGAGTCGTCTTCACAAGCATGAAAGGATTCATACTGGAGAGAAACCCCATGAATGTAATCAATGTGGTAAAGCCTTTGTACAGAAGAGTAACCTTCTAGGTCATGAAAGAATTCATACTGGAGAGAAACCATATAAATGTAATCAATGTGGTAAAACCTTTGCACATAAGATTTATCTTCAAAGTCATGAAAGAATTCATACTGGAGTGAAATGCTATGAGTGTAATGAATGTGGTAAAACCTTTGCACATAAGATTTATCTTCAAAGTCATGAAAGAATTCATACTGGAGAGAAACTCTATGAATGTAATCAATGTGGTAAAGCCTTTGTACATAAGAGTAGCCTTCTACGTCATGAGAGAATTCATACTGGAGAGAAACCGTATAAATGTGACCAATGTGGTAAAACCTTTGCTCAGAAGGTTAGTCTTCAAAGTCATGAAAGAATTCATACAGGGGAGAAACCCTATGAATGTAATCAATGTGGTAAAGCCTTTGTACAGAAGAGTGGCCTTCTAAGTCATGAAAGAATTCATGCTAGACAGTACCATATGGATATAATCAATGTGGTAATTTCAGATGTGAGCTGCCATGTGGGTGATGGAAACTGAATTGTGTTTTCTACAAGAGGTACTTGCTGGAGTCCAGTGTCATAGGCTTCAGGTCCCAAAGAAGAGATCAGGCATCAGTAGAGGAAGGAGACTGCCATGATTTGAAAAACAACTACATGTTTTATGCTCTATAACTGAATCTTAGTTTAGACTCAAGCAGGTTAAAAACAGACTTAATGGTTCCAGGATAAAAGTAGCCATCAACCTCATTACAGCATTTTTCCTGGGGCAAAAAGTGATAAATTCAGCAAGTATCTTCATGCCTTTCTAGATGTGAACCCATTTTTTCCTTTCATAGTTACTTTCATCCCTGGAATTAAGTGTATCCACCTAATTAGTAAATCATTAAGTTCTCTATTTTGGTGTAATCAGGGGGACACAATGGAGCTTCTTGTGTGGGAGTAGGCATAGTAATCACTTTGTGTGGTTCCATGGTGGTGGGGATTTTTTCCAAGAATTTTGTTTAAAGAGACTGCCTTGCCTATGTATATGTTCCCTTCCTCCAGTGTAGCCAGCAAAATAAATTTCCCACAGTAAAAGGCATAAGGAAACTCCATAACATATAGTGAGAATTATTAAAATTGAAATAAAAATGATGCTGGAGAATTAAGATCGGCAATGAGGAAATGCTGGAACTTTGTCAAACAGCAATGGTCACCATGCAGTCCATGCCAGGTGGTAAACTGCTAAACAATTTCTCATCCCTTTTTATTTCTTTTAAGATTCATTTTATTATTGTTACCTTTGTGAGTCCATATGAACAGTATACTTTAAAATCAGATGTCAGGCTGTGTGACCCAGTTCTTCCTTTCTACCATCTGGGTTTTGAGGACCACACCAGGTTCATCAGTCTTGGTTACAAGCACTTTTACCTGCTGACCCATGCCATGATGAACACTGAGCACTGACATTTTTTTTGTTAATCTTTGATTTTTTTGTTTTTGTTTTTGTTTTTGTTTTTGTTTTTTTTAAACAGGCTGATGAAGTTCAGGCTGACCTTGAACTTCAGACGTTTCTGCTTCCACCTCCAGTTACTGGGATGGCAGGTTTTACTACCATGCCCTGTGTATGCAGAGGTCTTGTGTGTGCTGAGCAAGTATTCTATCTAATGACCAACATCTGATATGAAATCATTGATATAGCCGAGTTTTTCATATACAGGTCTACACTGAGAACCTGCCTCAAAACCAAAGCAAAACTGCAAACACAAACTTTTATTAAAATAAACTGTGTGTGTGTGTGTTTTGAGATGGAGTCTATCTAGTTGCCTAGACAGCCCTACACCTTACAGTGTAGCCCTTGAATCCTGCCCCTTGGCCTCGGCTTCCTAAGTACCTGGAGAACAGGGCTGGACTAGGGAGTGAGCAAGCCAGAGCACAGAGTGGCCTAACTGTGTGTCCTGGGGCTCAAAGGTAGTAGCCAGAGGTGCATCACAAGATCAGAATGTTTCCACGTTTGGATTATATTCCAGAACCTTGCTTGAAATGGAATGCCAGCATTTCAGCATGGAAGGATGGGAAGAGGCCCAGGATTCAATCCTCTTGGGGGTCAAAATGTCCTGAGAGTCTCATGTGCGCTAGGGCCACAAATGCAGTGTGAGGCACACTAAGCTGAGATTACACAAAACTGAAAAACCTCCCAGGTGGTAAAGTATTGTAGAATCCTTCCACTTCTCGCATGGGAAACTGAAACAGAGAAGGAGGACAATCGTGGCTAGAGCAATTCTGGGTATTGTTTCAACTGGTTATTGTAGCTATGGTAACAAGTGTGGTGCACTTACATCTGTCTGAATAACAGGCATAGGGAGGTGAAGTCACTCAACAAAGGTGAAAGACAATAAATGGACAATTAGCAGGATTTGAACCCATGTGTCCCATTTGTACTCATAAAGTTTTTAAGACTGCAGGTATTTATTAATATAGGGGGAGGGCATGCATGTGTGGGAATCAGAGGACAACTTACCTGAATCCATTTTCTCCTTCAACCATGTGGTTCCCAGGGAAGGATCTCAGATAGAAAAACAGGCTTGGCAGCAAGTATCATTACCACCAGCATCATCTCACTAGCCCTCAGTTGTATCATTTTGTGTGTGTTCTTCGTGTGATTGTGCATGTGTGGAGGTCACAGGTCAAAGTTGGGCATTTCATAAATTGATATTATACTCCAAGTTCACTTTATGGGTTGTTGGGTATTGAAAGGCATCTCCAGACTCTAGAATTCCCGAAGATCTGCCAATGGAGACCCTAAGGATAGGGGAGGCATTATGGCTTTCTATCTCAGCCAAACAGACAAAATGTTTGCTGTCCTGAAATTCAGACAGTGGACAGTGTCTGGTTTATTTGTGCTGTGAGTACACAAGGCTTTGAGTCATTAAAAGATAATCTGTGTTTTGATTGTGGTAACAAATCACATCCTCATAAATTCATGGCTGTATTGTCCACATACCGCTTTACTTTTCCTGTTTGTCATTCTGGCCCTATATATTCCACCCCTTCTGTACTTTGTTTTACCTGAGATCAAGTTCAAATCCTAGAAGCTGAATATTTCCCCCCTGAAGAGGCCAATCTGGATGCCAAGATTTGATGAACATCAAAACATGATCTGTTATCCCATCAAGGGATAACAAAATAATTGTTTGAATTTTTTCCTTCCCAAACATTTAAATGAGGAACATTTTCAGCACCTGGGATATTCAAACACAGGTTCTGAGTTGGGTTAACTCCTGTCGTGAATCTGGTACCCTGTACCAAGTTCCAGTGAAGAGGTCCCTGGTTGCATCCTGGCTCAGGGTGGCCCCTCATGAAGCCCCTACCCCCTCCAGATTACACAACTTGCCAAAGAAGCCTTTCTGCTAAAGGAGGCTTTGAAGGTGCAGCAGGCTATCCTGGCTAGCTCTTGGAGGAGGAGGCACTGAGAGGCCAAATGACAGTCTTGCTGCAGAGAATCTAGTTGCTATCGGCTCTGTGGAACACAGTCAGGTAATAGGACATAGAGAAAACTCTCTCTGTACATAGAGGGATAGCTTGCTGGATCTAGCCTGGGCCAGGTGCCTCAGGGATATGTCCCTGCTCCAGCCATTTATGACCACTGAAGTTTGGTTTTTCATTTAGGTACAGAAGTGTGTCGTTGTGTCTTGCTATAGATGCAGCTGGTGCAAGCTCAGGGCTGCTGAGGAGACAGCTCAGCCCTTCTGTCTCCATCATTCACCTCTGTAAGATAAAGCCTTAGGGACCAGCTTCCTCAGTCTGCAGAATGATGACCAGAACTCCTGCACTGGGAGATCAGCCTGGACATTACCAATTGTGCTCAGCTAGCCCCATCTCACCATGACTCCCTACACTCTCCCTGTGATTCCCATTACTCTGCAACACTTCACATGTTACCACTTCTGATATGCCACCTACATCACAAGTATCCACCAGGGAGTGTAGGCTCACTGTGAAAGGGAAACATAACTAGTGGGAAACATGGGTGATGGCAGGAGGGTGGTAGATGGTCTTAGTAGATAGTTTTGAGCTTCTGGACCCAAAACTCAGTTATGGCAATGAACATGAGTACAGTGCAATATTTAATAAATCCAGGGAATTTTGTGGATAGAACATTCTGCATAGAATGCCCATCATTTTTTTCTAGAGATAGTTAAAAAACGTCTGAGCCTTCTGTAGTACGCAGAAGGTGTGACAAAGGCTGGCATTGTACGGCTGAATTCAGATCATAAAGGGACAGACAAGGAAACCCTTTGACATTGGGAAATGTTCTGAGTGGGCCTTCTGGATGCCCCAATATCAAATTTGATCCAATCATTATCTGTCAGCATCAAAACTCCCAAAGTTAGATTACACAGTGGTTTATTAACTTCAAATTTTTGTATGCCCATAAGAAGAGACAATAGGTGCAGAGAGATACTGTATAGTACAAAAAACTTCTGAATTGAATTAGTTTGTATATGTGTGCTATTTATTCAGTCTTGTGTAGTTCATTTGTTCTTCATGGTGATCTTTTTTTCTTTTTTCTGTTGTTGATAGCTTTAACAAACATTTTATGGGACTTTTGCTGAATCTATAGCTCAAATCTGTACTGACATAGTAATGAAGCTTTCTGTCTACAGTCATGGAATTCTATCCTTTTATCTACTTCCTTGCTTCTTTTTTTTTTTTTTTGTTTTTTCGAGACAGGGTTTCTCTGTGTAGCTTTGTGCCTTTCCTGGGACTCACTTGGTAGCCCAGGCTGGCCTCGAACTCAAAGAGATCCTCCTGGCTCTGCCTCCCGAGTGCTGGGATTAAAGGCGTACACCACCACCGCCCGGCTTCCTTGCTTCTTTTAATTACTAATTTGTAGTTTTATGTACAGGTGTTTGTCACATTACTATGTTTGCCTGGCTGTTTATCCATGGTGACATATAAGAGATTTGGGGTTTGTATTTTCAATTTACTGAATTTACTTATTTTATTTCAACTGTATGGGTGTTTTGCATCCATGTATGTATGTTCTCCATGAGTGTTTGGTGCCCATAAAAGACAAAGAGGGCATCAGATCCTCTGCAAGACGATGTAGGCATGATTGTGCATCACCATATTAGATCTGGGGATGAAACTCATGTCTTCTCCAAGAGCAATATGTAGCCTTCACTACTGAGCCATTTCTCCACTCCTAGACTTGACAGATTATCAGAATTTTGTGTGTGTGCATGCAGAATCTCACACTGAAAACTGTGTGTTCAGAGAGTTGAGGTTTGATTAAAAGTCTGTGTTTGGGCACTGGAGATGATTCAGTAGGTATCAGAGTCAGATTTACATGTGGGCAAAGATTGTTCCCTTTCATTGTAAATCTCCACAAGAGTGACCACAAATAACCACTGTGTAGAGTAAATACTAGTCTGTCTTGAAATCTCTTCTCCCAATGCCGTTAATCTAAACCTCTTCTATTTAGTCTCCTTCAGAAAGCAGGGCCCAAAGTGGCCACATTCTTTGTCATAATACCACTGGAATGGTCTCTATGGCCCTTACTAATATTCTCCACTAAATTCTCTTGAGAGGACCATCATTGTCTACAGTTGTCTCTGCATCCCTGCCTCCAAGCTCTTTCTAATATGGCCCACTATCCCTCCCTTAAAACATTCAGCTACTTTCTTAATCCAAAGTGCCAAAGTCCACAATCTACCAACAAGCAGCATGGTCTGGCCTGTCACAGCTGTACCCTGTTCCCTGCACCAGTTTCTGTCTCTGTGTGTCCTATTGCTGTGAAGAGACAGCATGATTAAGGCAAGTATTTTAAAGGAAAGCATTTCATTATATTTTCAGATGTTTATTCTATTATCATCATGGTGGGGAGCGTGGCAACACCCAGGCAGCCATGGTAGCTGATACTTCTACCTCCAGATCCACAGAGAGCCCAGGCAGCCATGGTAGCTGATACTTCTACCTCCAGATCCACAGACAGCAGGAAAAGAGAAAAGCAGTGGGCCTGGCTTTGGCCCTTGAAACCTAAAAGCTCACCCCCAGTGATATACGTCCTCCCCCAAGACTACACCTATTCCAACAACACCTCACCCCCTAATTTCTTTTTAGTAGCATCACTCCCTGATGACTAAGCTTTCAGACATATGGGCTAAGGGAGGCCATTATCATTCAAAACACCACATTACTTCTCTTTTTTATTTCATTTTTTTGTACATAGGTCACTAATTTGTTCCTACATTTCTGATGTCTCTCAGTCATTAAGAACTTCTTTTGATTTTCTACAAATGGTTATTTCTTTTTAAAGCAAGTTTTCAGGTAGGTGTCTTAGTTTTGGTTTATTTGCTGTGATGAGACACCATGAAAAAAAATGCATATTGGGGAGATAACAGTTTATCTGGCTTACACTTCCATATCATCAAAGGGAATCAGGACAGGAACTCAAACAGGCCAGAGACCTGGAGGAAACAGCTGATGCAGAGACTATGGGGGGTGCTCATTATTATGTTGCTCCCTATGACCTGCCAAGGCTTCTTTCATATAGAACCCAGAAAGACAGCACTTATATTGTCAGCAGTTGAGGCAAGGGCAGTTCTTTGTTCAATAGGCCATTTTGTACCAAGAACACAAACTTCCAAATGGAAATGTCTTAGAAGCCCAACGTTCTCTTGGGATCAAATTGTTTCTGCCAGGAGCAATTATGTCTCATGTCAACAGAATTCTAAATTATTTAAATGCCATCTGCTTTAGGTCTTTGAAGTGTTTGAAGATTACCTGTCCATCTGACCTATGTATCTGTAAATCTGGATAACCTAACTAAGATAACTATAGAGATGACAAGCATAGGTGACTATAAATCTATAAGTCTTATCTATCTAAATAACTTAAGGACTAAGGGTTCATGTAAACAAGGGAAAAGGTCTATAAGCAAATGTACAGTAAAGGACGATGACTTCAAAATTGTGACAATACACCAGATATGTATAACAGAGGTAGGAATGTATAGTGCAATATGCTATATGACAATAATCTTAAATATATATCAATATACAGAATATCCTAAAAAGAAGCAGAACATACATACAGTATGACAGATATAAATTTATATTTGTATCAATACACAAATATTTCAAATAAGAGTAGAAATATATATATATACATTATAACAAATATAGTTCTGTATTTGTATCAATATATAAATTATCTTAAACAGAAATATAAAATAGTTTACATTAGTATCAACATATAAGAATTCATGACAGTGCAAATTATCTAAGGCTGCTATTTTACTAAATTTGTTTACTAGTCTATACAACAATCTACCATAATATCTTCCTATGCATTCCATTTCTTCTCCCCCCCTTTTTTAAACACTCTTTCTTTTCTTAAGGAGAATACTGAGTTTAATATTTTCTTCCACCCCCAACCCTAAACCACCATCCATAACCTCGAGAAATATGAAACATTAGGGAGAAGGGGCGTCGTTTTCTTAGAATTGATTCCTGCGGTTTAAGGGGTGATGGTATCTCTGTTGGGTATTGTAAGAAAGCTCAGATAGTTAAATTCAGTTAGAGTAACTGTAGATTCCACAGCAAGTCTCAGAGTAATGGGTAAGATTGTCTGAAATTTTGGCAAGAGTGTAGTATGATGATGATTACCATGGCATCAATCTAGTTTGGATAGAGTTGTTGTTGGGGCCCATCTTCCTTCTGGAGACTTCAGAGATTGCTATTGGAAAAACTTATTTTTTATCAAAATGAAAGTTTGAATTTAAAGATGACATGACATGTAAGAAAGGATTCTGAGAAATCAAGAGTAAGAGAATCAGAATCGGGAAAACAATGGTCCCTTTTAGTTGGTTTCCTTCTGACCCACACCAGAGGGCTCTTCTGATATGGGACTGAAGAATCTCTCAACCTTTTCTTTTAGCAATATGCTTGGGTTTAGAGAAGGAGTGAGCCAATTCCATCTCCAAAGCCAGCGTGGTTTATAATTGAATTGGAACCACAACTTTTCTAGATTGATAGATATATAGATGTTGGACAGTGAGATTTTACCCTGTGTAGATTGGTACCAATAGATTCTTTCTTTCTGTTGTAAACATCTGGATATCCAAGGCCTTATGATTTCTGGAAGATGGGTATTTCCATTATCCTGGAAAGACAAAAACAGAACCCTATCCCAATCTTTGATTGTCAATTTTTCTTAATATTTGTAGAGATGTCACGTTGGTGGATGAGCTTTTACTTCTCCTCATCAAGGGGTTTATCCTGTGTGAATCAAATTTTTATTAATTTTGTTGGTATCCATAGCTTTTCTTCTCCTGCAGAAACAAAAGCAAAACCCCTTCCCCAATGTTGGACATATCCAGGTTTCCATTCTGAGGTCAACACTTCTTTGAAATAAACTGGTTGGTTTATCTCAGGATTTTTGTCTGTTGTCCAATGTCTCTCCACAGATGTTGTTCCTGTTTCATCAGCATTGATAAAATTCAAGGTTAATAAAGCACTATGCAATCTATTTCTAGGAGTCATTGTTACCAGTTGCTGTTTATTTAGCATATCCTTTAAAGTTCGACTGGATCTTTCTATGACTGCTTGGCCTGTGGGATTGTGTGGTATACCTGTAACATGCTTTATATTGTACTAAGGAAAGAACTTTCTGATTTTATTGGAGACATATGCTGGGGCATTGTCTGTCTTAATTTGTACAGGTATTCCCATGATGGCCATAACTTCTAATAGGTGTGTAATCACCGAATCAGCCTTTTCAGAACTCATAGGAGTTGCCCACTCTAATCCTGAATAGGTGTCAATGGTATGGTGTACATAGTTTAATCTTCCAAATTCTGCAAAATGAAACACACCCATCTGCCAAATTTCATTTCTTTGTATACCTTTTGGATTGCTCCCTGAAGGTAATGGAGTTTGGTTATAGAAGGAACAAGTAGGACATTTTTTCACATTATCCTTAGCTTGTTGCCAAGTGATGAAGAAATCCTTCTTCAAACCTTTGCTATTTACATGGTGTTTCTTATGAAATTCTGAGGCTTCTAGCACATTACCTATTAGTAACTGATCAATCTCATCATTACCTTGTGCTAGAGGTCCCAGCAGACCTGTATGGGATCTGATATGTGTTTATATACATAGGATGTTCCCCTTTTCTGATGATTTCCTGAAATTGTATGTATAATGAAGTTAATTCTGTATTATCAGGAATAAATTCAGCAGTTTCAAGATGTAAAACGACTCTCTCTACATATTGAGAGTCAGTGACTATATTGAAGTCCATCCATACCATAAGAATGGCATATAGTTCTATCTTTTATACAGAGTTGTATGGACTTTGTACCACTTTACCTAAGTCTCCTGATTTGTATCCTGCTTTCCCTGATTTATTTGCATCAGTATAGAATGTGAGGACTCCAGAAATTGACTTTTGTTGTACATTGTGAGGAAGGACCCATTCAGTCTTCTTTATGAATTCTATTCTCTCGCTTTTGGGATAATGATTATTAATCTCTCCCAAAAAGTTACTGCAGGCTCTCTGCCAGTATTCATTATCTTTCCATAGTGATGAAATTTTCTCATTAGTTAAAGGTACTCCAATTTCTGCTGGGTCCATTCCTGTCAACTGGCGAAGTCTTAATTTACCTTTTTAAATCAAATCAGAGACCTTTTCTATATAAGTCTTTAATTTCTTATTTGGTTTACGTGGTAGGAATATCCATTCCAATATAATATTTTCCCTCTGCATCAAAATACCTGTGGGGGAATATCTTGATGGGGAATATGCAAGAATGCATTTAAGTTCTGGATCCACATGATCCACATGTGCTTCTGGAATTGTCTTTTTTACTAGAGCCAATTCCTTCTCAGCTTCGGCTGATAATTCTGTTGGACTATTTAATTCTTTTACTTTTGTAGTCCATCTTTGGGTATTCCCATGATACCCAGTAAGTTGGAAATGCTTCCTAAGAACTTTTGAAAATTATTAAGAGTCTTCAATCGATCTCTCCTTAGTTGTACTTTTTGGCGTCTATTTTTTTGTAGCTCTATCTTATATCCTAAGTAATTAATAGAATCTCCTCTTTTTTCCTGCAAATTTTTTTCAGGAGCAATTTGCAGTCTCCAGCGAGGCAAAACTTTTTTTTACTTCTTCAAACATGCTTTCTAATGTGTCTAACTTTGGTTTGGCTAATAGAATATCATCCATATCCTATTAATATAAATTATGGATTGTGGAAAATTTACTTGAATTATCTCTAGTGTTTTTTGCACAAATTATTGGCATGGCACAAGGTAGGGCTGTTTAACATTCCCTGTGGGAGGAGTTCCATTGTTATCACAGTATAATTAGGTACTGTGAAGGGAAATTTTCTCTATCATTTTCTTGTAAGGGTATGGTAAAGAAACAGTCTTTTAAGTCAATAACGATTATAGGCCATTCTTTGGGTAGCAGACAGGGCAAGGGCATCCCAGTCTGTAAGGAGCCCATTGGATGAATTACTTTATTAATAGCTCTCAGATCTGTCAGCATTCTCCAATTACCAGCCTTTTTTAAAAATAACAAATACAGGAGAATTCCAAGGGCTGGTAGATTCTTCAATGTGTTGAGCATTTAACTGCTCTTGAACCAGCTGTTCTAAAGCTTGTAGCTTCTCTTATCAAAGGCCATTGTCCAACCCAGACAGGTTTATTAGTTAGCCATTTTAAAGGTAAGGCAGTTGGTACTTCTGAGAGTTCAACAGCAGTTGTGCTCTGTTTGTGTACAGCCTGAATGGTTGGTGACTTTTTTATAGCATGTTATGATATTATTCCTAGAAACATGTGTTGCTCTGTATTCCTTTTCTAAGAGTATAGGAATTTTAATCTGGGTATTCCACTGTTGTAACAGATCTCGGCTCCAAAGATTTACTGCTACATTTGCTACATATGTCTTCAGCCTTCCTCTCTGTCCTTTGGCCCTATGTATTCAACCCATCTCAAACTGTGTTTTATCTGAGATAGGATTCCAATCTCTAGAAGTTGGACATCTACCTCTTGAAGAGGCCAATTGGGATGCCATGGTTTTGGTGTAATTATAGTCACATCCGCACCTATGTCTACCAGGCCCTCCAGAACCAGGCCATTAATTTGAATTGTAAGCTTTGGTCTTGGTTCATTTATGGAAGTCAGCCAAAATATTTGTTTTATTGTGTTTTTTGGAAATTGTGATTCATCTATCAGAGCTGTTTTATCATCCATTGCAGTATCGGTTTTTACATTAGGCATTGGTTTATTCAGTTGTCCTGGAGAGGAATTTCTTCCACAGTGGCTTGAAAGGTTTGTACCATGTTTGATTTGGAGGCCTGCAAGAGGCCCCCTGGGGCGACAGGTTGTGGTGTGTTTACCCACCAACCCCACAGCTCCCCAGGGTTTTCTTGAGTGTGAGCAGCAGGAAATACTACATAGAAGGATTTATATTGTCAAGAATATTGCGGAGATAAATAGAAAATAAAGGATAGCCTTGAGAGGGCCTGGAACCTTTTCCAATGGGCCCCGACTGTCTCTGCCCCTGGGTATTTATAGAGATGCCAAGGGGGTGGAGCAAAAGACCCCGCCCCAGCACAGCCAAGTGCAGACCATCTTAGACACCTGCACTGAGGCCTGTGGTCCTAATCATCCTCTATGTGGACATGCTTGGTAAAGCCACAAGGAACCCAAAAATGGGCTCCCACAGGTCCCCCTTTCTTAATATATTAAAAATAACTCATTATTAATGGCTTACAGCAATTTTCATGGCTGTTACACCTTCCAGTATGCGAGTAGAAGATGATAAAGGTGGCATTTCTCTTTGGAATTAGGTCCAAGGTGACTACAGCAGTCTTAGCTTCCTCAAGCCCTTTCTAAACCAGAAGCCCTAAAGGCAACTACAAAGTTAAAGAATCCCTTATCTTCATCATTACCATTAACAGGTTAACATAAATATTGGAATATACATAGTCATAATCTCCCAATCTTACAACACAAAGCAAACTCTTAACAGAACCATTTGAATTAGCATATATGGTGCTATATATAGTTAAAAATTTTCTCCTTCTTACAACTTTATCTCTTAATCATTTGAATTTTCTTGCTAACAGAACATAGGAAAAACTTCAATGTATTCCCATCAAACTTAAATATTTCCTTAACTCCACAAAACCAGGGCGCATTAATATCAATAGGTTAAACATAATTTCTGCAAACATACATTCAACCTTAATTCACTCATAACTCCTCCTTTTCTTTATATTTCTTAAACAAAATCTCAAACCAAGTTAGAGGAACCCAAACTTACACAATTCCTATAAACCCATATTGAAATGCAGTATTCTCAATCTAACCATTAACACTTTGAAAACTTTTGGCAAAACATCCAAAAGCAGTTTCATAAAACTCTTTACACTTTAAAAATAGTCTTAGTATACCCATTTGCATTTCTTACTAACAAAACATGACATTAATCCATTCAAACAATTTTTTAAATTAAGTAGACTAAGGAGTATTAACTCTCCCTTTTCTTTATAATTTTTAAGCAAAATCACAAGCCTAGTTAGAAAACCCAAACTTTTCCATTTAAACAGTTCCATTTATAACACAAAACCAGTTCCATAAGTCATTCCATTTTTACATAAACAGTTCCACAAAACAATTGCATTTTGAACACAGAACAATACATGAATCACCAACATATATGCATACACAAAACTGCATCTTGAGTCAAGGTAGAAACAATAAATTTCTTCATTTAAACAGTTCCATTTTTAACCTAATTCCAGAAAACAGTTCCTATGTCATTACTATAAGTAAACTCAAAATTGTCCAATTGCAATGAAGTCTCTGTTGTTCATTTCATCTCTTAAGTCCCAAAATTCAAATGATAAATTCTGGACGAGCCTTCCAAATATGAAGAAATCCATAACAAATCTTTTTGTAGTTTTATCTCATTTTAAGTTCAAAAAGTTCAAACAAGAAATAAATTCTGGTATCAGGCTTTCACTTCCAAATATGAAGAGACGTTTTACAACCAAAACTTTTTGCAGTTAACAATTTTAGTTCAAACAAGTGTCTCTACAACTTTTGCTCATACAGACAGAGACCTTTTTAGGTACAGTAGTATTCTAAACCGCACCATTTTTGATGTTAGCTCAGGTTTTTCTGTGTTGCATTGATTTTCCATAGATCTCAGCTCCAGATGCCTTGTGCTGGTTCTGCCGTCCGCCATTCTTAGCTTCTTAGTGGCTTATGGAGCTTTTGAAACCATTCAGACTGCCTACTTTGCAGTCTACTAGGACACTACCTTCTGTGTCTCAGATTCTTTTACCATATACATTAAGCATAGATTCACACTCAATATTTACACTTTCACAAACTCACATATAACATGTGCTTAAGCATAAACTCACACTCAACATTTACACATTTTTACAAACTCACATATAACATATTAACATCTACTTATACTTTTTAAGGAAACTATAGAACTACTTTAGCAAATACATTTCTTATTACTTCTTATATACTTCTTATATTCATTCCATCTTCTTATTTAAACTTACATTTACAACTAGCATCTTACAAGCTTATTACTACATATCTTAAGACTATCTTAGATACTTCTCACAAGCTTATATTCTTAAAGGAACTCTATAGATCTATTTTACAAACTTATATAGGGCTACCATTAGCATATATCTAATTTAACAAACATCCAAAGATTTCTTAACACAGAGATCTAACAAGAGAATAATTTCTACAACTCACATATCTTATTTTCATCTTTTTCTACTTCTTACTCTTAATTATTATCACTCTCTCTATTAGAAAGATTCTCTTAACTAGACAGGAAGTATGTACATCATTTCTGAAGTTTAGAGTTTATAGTCAGATTTGCTATACAAAACTGGGATTTAGTGAGTGTTGTAGTTATAGAGTTGTGATACTTGTTGCTAGGGGACTGTAACATTCTTGGGAAGAAGCCACACCCCAAAGTTGCCAGTTCTCTCAGCCCTTCTGGAACTTGCAGAGATGCACTGTCAGCGGTAAACAGTTTTTAGCTAGAGGCTGTCCCTTAACCCAAATTCATAATAGTTCCCCTAAGTGCTTCAATTCAGACAAACATTTCTATTACAGCTGTACTTTTGGTTTGTTCTACCGGAAAACTTCACTTCACGCTGAAGGTGAAATTACCATATTTAGCTGCTGTAAAGCTCTTCGTCAAAGACTGCACAGCTATTAGGTGGTTTAAAGTATTTTTCTAAAGGAGCTAGTAGAGCCAAAAGCAGCACATCTCCAAACTCTATTTCCTCACTGTTTGCATTTACCAGTGACAAAACCTCAGAAACACTAATTGAGCCACTTTCATTCTGGTTCCTTTATAGGAACGTCATTGGAGCTGACCCTTCC
The DNA here is from genome assembly GCF_949786415.1 of Peromyscus eremicus. Taxonomy (NCBI): domain Eukaryota; kingdom Metazoa; phylum Chordata; class Mammalia; order Rodentia; family Cricetidae; genus Peromyscus; species Peromyscus eremicus. The sequence continues at coordinate 7,353,446 of NW_026734286.1, read as the reverse complement.
TTAGTTCCACGCTCCTTACCAGACGCTCCGGTAATCACCAAGCTTCATTCTCCTCTTGTGAAAAAACACAAACATGTCCTTGACCCCATATTAAAACAGGGTCAGGACCCTTCCATAATCCCGAGGAGAGATCTTTCCATTTCACTTGAGCAAAAGTCGCTTGGGTGCCACTGTGCCAAAATCTGCTTCTGACTATGCTCTCCCACACCACTACAATAAACTTTCTCCTCCACCATACTTACGAGCAGTCATGTCCTTTTCTTATTTATTTTTCTCATTCAAGCACACCCAATGATACAGTTCAAAATTATGAAGTTTGCTCCATTAGTTCATATACCACGAAATTAGGCACTAATTTAAGCATTCACTAAAGGATCAGGAGAATAGACTGAGTTTCAGTCAGATCCTGTGGAAGGACAATTCCCAAAGTTCCATGGCTGGCCTGGAAGTCTAAAGGTCTAGACACGATTAGGTCTTTGTGGCCAAGATGTGTCCAGCAGAAAATTCTCTCTCTCCCTTTTATAAAAACCATTTGACAGGGACTTTATTGCCAGAGTCCAGCTCTGTCGAGGTTCAGGTCCAAAAGTGGAGGTGTGGAGTTGGTGAGGGAAGCAGAATGACAGGATCCAAGGCCGAATCTTAACAGCTGCTGTTTATTTCATTAGTAACTGTGCAGAATTACTAGAAGTGATGTAGAGTGGAGCAGACCTTTAATCTTAGCACTCTACAACAAAGACAAACTTTTCTTTATGATTTTTAGGCTAGTCTCATCAGCAGATCAAGTTCTTGTCCAGTCAGGGCTGCAGAGTGAGACCCTGATAAAGAAAATGAAACAATAGAAGCATGATGTAAAAATAAGTATTCTTAATTTGCTTTACTTATTTTCACTAATGATGCAGAAGTCAGAGAAAACAAATCTATACACTGTAACACGAATCTTCAAAGGTTTTATTAATAAAAACAAAGCCGGAGCTAAGTATTGGGGTGAACGCTGAAAGATCAGAGAAACAGAACAAGCCACATCCAACCTCACCTTGCCAATTCCTCAGCTGATCTTGTTTCCTCAGACTGAAAGCTTCTGAGTCCTCATGCGAATGGATCTCAGTTGAACTGCTACTGAAAGCTAAATGTTTAAAAAAGATTCTAGTTCCTGATCTTCATGCCTTATATACCTTTCTGATTCCTGCCATCACTTCCTGGGATTAAAGGCATGTGTCACCATGCCTGGCTCTATCCAGTGTGGCTTTGAACTCACAGAGATCTGGATGGATCTCTGCCTCTGGAAGGGTGTGTGCTCTCATTTTCTGGCCTCTATGTCTATCTAGTGGCTGTTCTGTTGTTATGCCCAGATTGTGACCCCAAAGAGACCACCAAAGACCTTGGATGTCCAGAATGCAACAGCAAGGTTTATTGTAGATACAAGTCTAGACAGGGAACTCATACCTATACCCAATACAGTGAGGCAGGGAGGAGTTGCTCTTTCTCTGTGTGGCTAACTTTTTTTTTTTTGGTTTTTTTTTTGAGACAGGGTTTCTCTGTGTAGCTTTGCGCCTTTTCCTGGATCTTGCTCTGTAGACCAGGCTGGCCTCGAACTCACAAAGATCCACCTGCCTCTGCCTCCCGAGTGCTAGGATTAAAGGCGTGAGCCACCACCGCCCGGCTTGTGTGGCTAACTTTTTAAAGGGGAAAACCACAAGCCCTTCAGGGGGTTTGGGGGCATTTTGCACGGGTGTAACTCGGATTGGTTTATTTTTATCTCTGTTCTCTTTTAATTGGGTGAGGGTATGTAACCTTTGAATTTACTGGTTGGTGGTTACAATTATCACTTTGGGGGCAGTCCAGCACAAGTCTCAAGCTTTGTCCTTGAGCCACCATGGGGGCTGGCTGGCCAAGCACGTACTGACTGTGGGGGCTGGCTCAGTGGTCCAGGCTCTGTCCTTGAGCTGCCATGGGGGCTGGCTGGCTGGCCTAGCATGTCATGCACATAACTCGAAGTTGGTGAGGGGCCCCAGACAGTAAACATCTGGCTGAACTTTGAGCAGTCAGAGTACGTGCAGAAAGAGAGCTACTGCAAGGACTATGTCTTTTGTTCATGGCCCTCCCAGAAACTGCTTGCTCAAGTCTCAGGAAACTGAAATTGAGGCCTGATCTCTGAGAGAAGACTGAGCAGCCTGTTATGGCATCTGCTTGGTCCTTTCACTGTTTTATGACCCCAGATAAGTTTATTAGGGTGCACAATATATTGGGGCACATGATATCACCACAGTAGACTCCTGTGTCAAATTGGCAATTTTATATATATATATATATATATATATATATATATATATATATATATATATATATATATATGTTTATTTAAATATATAAATTATATATAATTTAGTCATTAGAGTATTGAGGCTCTCTAGTAATTATCGTTATCAGTAAAAAGCTCATTCTGATCCCATAGGGTTTACTTCTCTAAATCCTGTATTTACATTGATAGGCCTTTTCCACAGAATAACAGTTTAAGAGAGTGCATATAAGTGTACAGTTGTTTTTTTAATCACATTTTTTTTTTACAAAAATGAAAATCCTAGCACGTTTTCTACAGCACGCCTGAGGTATTGCTAGCCCAGAAAGTGGAAGGTTTCCTTTGTCCTTTCTCAGTTCATAGCAAAACCTAATTCCCCAGAAGAGAGTCCCCCTGAGGGCAGGAATAGTTCAGGGAAGACTTTGCAGTCCAGCCCCAAGTTCTGCATGAATGTCAATTTCTGCAGGACGGGGGCAGTTGTGTGCCTGGGATGAAAGCTAGGGATGCCAATCCTTGGTCTCCCTCACTTCACAGCACTGTTCCTAAGGGAGCTGTTTAGATCACTCAGGCCTCAGTAGCCAGTCAGGACCTCCAGATGGACTGCCAATCAGAATGAGGAGGGCACTTCTGGTCCACCCTGCAGGATGGTTTGTGGCTCAGGGCTTAAGGGTGGGTCTCTGTTCTGTGTGCTGGGCTCTGATCACTGCTGCTGGGAGCCATAAGGAGAGAGTATGAGCACAGAATCTGCCATGGTGAGTGAGGGGCCGCCATCCCACATGGGGAGAAGGCTCCAGAGCCAGTGTGGGGTCCCCCCTGGGGCTGTGGAAATGGCCTCAGGACGCAGTGTCTGGAGTGATTCCCTTTGGTCCTCTGAGGTCCCTGCAACTCCCAGGCAGCAGTAGGACCTCTGAGTGATTTATCGCTGGGGTTGGCGCCTTCACAGAGCATGGGCGAGTGTGAACCTTTGTGCGGGAATATCCTAGTCACCATGCAAAGCATGGTGATCATTTTTTTTTATTTCATTCAGTAAAAACTGTAGGCAGGGAATGCAGATTTGCTAACTTGCAGAGCCCTGGTCACCCTAGTGTCTTCTAAAAGTTCTGCACTTGGCACTGAAAATTCAGGTGTAGGATCCCTCTGCAGTTAATTCTGTGCAGGGTGTAAAGTCTGTGTCATTAACACATTTGCATGTAGATTCCAGGGTCGTCCAGTCATGAGTGTCAGTAAGACCAGACTTACTATGATTCCTGGCCTCATGTGGCAAAATTAACTCTATATTTATTGTGTTCTAATTTCTAAGTTTGCTCTCATGTTCTGTTGATCTCTTTATTCTTTGCCAGACTGCACAGTCCCCCCTCCCCCATAGGTTTTCTCTGTGTAGCACTGACCTGGAACTCACATGTAGACCAGGCTGGCCTCAAACAGTTAAGTGCTTCCTTTATAGGTGTGTGTTGCCACCACCGCCCAGTTCATTGCAGTCTTTATAGCATTTTCATTCAAAGTTTGAAGTCAGGTGGTGTCACAGTGTTTATGTACTGTTTATTCAGTCCTGTGATGATCAATTTTTCATTCATCATATTATTTTTGTTTCTCATGCAATTTAGTTTGTAGCATAAATTGTTAGACTTTAATTGAACTTTTGCTCTATCTGTAGCTCAAATTCTGCATTGTCATTATATAATATTGACATGATAGACACATGGCTGTTTTCTACTCAAGGTTAGACTTGCTCCCTGCTAAGGAAGCCCATCCTCCATTAGGCACAGTTCCCAGTGGGATCCCCAACTCTCCATGGTTAAATGGGCACTGTTACACTCTTTCCTAAAAAGACTCTTTAATTCAGTTTGCATTTATGTAGGAGGAGATGGTGCCTGTGTCTCCATGCAGCTAGGGAACAGAGGAAAGAATTTCATGACCCCAGCCATAGACATTTGAATCCATTGTCGTGTTTCACCAACTGATTGTAATCATTGAAGCCAGTTGTTGTCATCCAGGTCTGTCACCTTCTCCTCAGTCCCCAAAAACAAGATGTTGCTTGGCCCCTTTTTCTCCCAGTTGAGTCTGGTCTGGGCTGTGATCAGACAGATTTGTGACTCTCCATGTTTGCTGGACTGAAGTCTTTTGGGTTTAATTTGTTAAAATGTTTAAATCAGTGGTAGTGTTGCTTGCTATTAATCCCAGCACTTGAGATGCAGAGGCAGGCAGATCTGTGAGTGTGAGGCCTGCCTGGTCTACAGAGTGAGTTCCTAGGACAGCAGACTGTTACAATGAGAAACTCTGTCTGGAAAAACAAAAACAAACAAACAAAAAGCATTGCCTTGGTCATAGTGCTTCACAGCAAGGGAGGAGTCAGTAAGGCAGGTTATGTAGTATTTTGTTATATTATGTCTGTATTCTCCACATGTCCTGGGAAATCAAGTAAGGTCAAATGAAAGAGTAATGTTCTGTGGAATATTATCTTAACTGGACAAAGATTTGTTACCTTTGTTTATGATGTGGAATATTATCTTATGTGAAGATGTTATATTTGTATCTGTTGCATTTGTTTAATGATGTGAGGATGTGTTACATTTGTTTATCCTGCATTTAATTATGAAGAGATGTGTTGCTGTTTCACTTTGCCTGTGTAAGGCACCTGGGTGGTAAATAAAAAGCTGAATGACCAATACCTGGGCTGAAGAGGGATACACAGGGCTGGTGGGCAGAGAGAATAAACAGGAGCAGAAATCTATGATCCAAAGAAAGAGAGGGAAGAAGAAAAGAGAGAATGAGGGAGAAAGAGAGGGACATACCCAGGGCCAGGAGCCTGGCAGCCACCAGCCAGACATGGAGAAAGCAGGAAAGATATACAGAAAGAATGAAATCCCCTGGGCATAAGGCAGATAAAGAGAAACAGGTTAATTTAAGTTGAAAGAGCTAGCCAGAGATGAACCTAAGCTAGCCCAAGCATTCAAAACTAATAATAAGTCTCTATGCCATGGTGTGGGAGCTTGCTGCTGTCTCTCTTAAAAGTGCCTAGTACATTCGGTGTTTCAATGTGGGGCATGGAATTTCCACATACATCCTGAGAAAGCTGAAAAAAAAGAAAAAGAAAATAACATCAACAACAATGAATAGCCCAACTTTGTGCCAATATTTTGTACAACAGCCATTAGAAGTGGTACGTAAAAATTTCCTAAATCTATAATTTATCATTATATGGATGATATTTTATTAGCTGACTCAAATGCAGATACTTTAGAAAGAATGTTTGAAGAAGTAAAGAAAATTTTGCCTTGCTGGGGATTACAAATTGCTCCTGAAAAGATGCAAAGAGGAGATTCTATTATTTAGGATATAAAATAGAACTTCAAAAAATTAGACCTCAAAAGGTGCAAATTAGGAGAGATCAACTACAGACTCTTAATGACTTTCATAGATTATTTGGAGACATTTCTCATCTAAGAACTATTGTTGGGGTAAAAAATGATGAACTGAATAATTTGTTTTAAACTTTAGAAGGTGACAAGGACTTAAATAGTCCAAGAGAATTATCACCTGAAGCTGAGAAAGAATTGGCCTTGGTAGAAAAGAAAGTACATGAAGGGCACGCAGATCGTATTGATCCAAAGCTGGATTGTATTTTGGTTATTTTACCTTCTAGGCATTCTCCAACAGGAATATTAATGCAAAAGGAAGATATTATATTGGATAGGATATTTTTACCAAATAAACCAAATACAAAATTAAAAACTTATGTGGAAAAAATCTCTGACTTGATTTGGAAAGGAAAATTGAGACTTCGTCAATTAGCAGGAATAGACCCAGCAGAAATTGTCGTACCTTTAACTAAGGAGGACATTGAAAAATTATGGATAGAAAATGAAGTTTGGCAAAAAGCTTGTAGTAAATTTTTGGGAGAAATTAACAGCAAATATCCCAAAAGCAATATAATTGATCTTATAAAGAGAGCTGATTGGATCTTGCCTCGAATTGTGAGGAAAAAACCCATATCTGGAGTTTGTACATTTTATACAGATGCCAACAAACAAGGGAAGGCAGGTTACAAATCAGAAAATTTAAGTAAAGTGGTTCAAAGTCCTTATAATTCAGTTCAAAAATCAGAATTGTATGCTATTCTGTTGGTATTAATGGATTTTTCAGAACCTCTCAATGTATTAACTGACTCTCAGTATGCTGAAAGAGTAGTATTACATATTGAGACTGCAGAATTTATCCCTGATGCTTCAGAATTAACTTCACTATTTATTCAATTACAAAATACAATCAGGAAAAGGAGTCATCCTTTATATATAACTCACATCCGATCCCATACTGGTCTGCCAGGCCCTCTAGCACAAAGCAGTGATGAGATTCATAAATTATTGATAGGAAATGTGCTGGAGGCCTCAGAATTTCATAAAAAAAATCATGTAAATAGTAAAGGTTTAAAAAAGGATTTTCCATAACCTGGCAACAAGCCAAAGAAATAGTAAAGAAATGTCCTACTTATTCCTTCTACAATCAAACGCCATTACCAGCAGGATGTAACCCAAAGGGTACTCAGAGGAATGAAATCTGGCAGATGGACGTGTTTCACTTTGCAGAATTTGGAAAATTGAAATATGTACACCACACTATCGATACTTATTCAGGATTTCAATGGGCAACTGCTTTGAGTTTCCAAAAAGCTGATTCTTTAATCACTCATTTGCTAGAAGTTATGGCCATCATGGGTATACCTGCACAAATCAAAACTGATAATGCTCCATCATACGTCTTTGTTAAAATGAAACAATTTTTTGCTTATTATAATATAAACCACATTACAGGTATACCACATAATCCTACAGGTCAGGCAGTTATAGAAAGATCAAACAGAACTCTAAAGGATATGCTAAATAAACAAAAAGGAGTAACAAAAAAAACCCAGAAATAGACTACATAATGCTCTATTAACTTTGAATTTTCTCAATGCCAATGAGAAAAGAACAACAGCTGCAGAGAGACATTGGATAATAGAAAAAACTACAGAATTAAATCAACCTATATACTTTAAGGATGTGCTAACCCCAGAATGGAAACCAAAATATGTGTTACATTGGGGATGAGGTTTTGCTTTTATTTCTACAGGAGAAGATAAGCTGTGGGTACCATCAAAATTGATGAAGGTTTGATTTGAACAAGAGAGACCTCTTAATTAGAGGAGGTGATAGTTCATCAACTATCATGAACATCCAATTTAAACTAACTTATACCAGTAACACATGCCTTTTCATTTAATCAGATAATAACTTGCCAAAAAGGAACATACCCCTCCCAAAAAAAAAAAAACCTTGGGGAAAGGTTTTTGTTTTTGTCTTCTAGGAGAATGAAGATTAAGGAATTTGAAGAACACTAGACAAATGAGACAACTGAAGAAAAGGGACAAATCGTCTATACTAAGAAACAGAGTGAAATGGCGTATGGGTATGTTATCTAAAAAATTTTATGTCTTCCTAAATGTTTGTTTCTGCTTTTCTTTAAAGATTTAACACTATTGGTCTTCTTTTTTTTTTTTTCGAGACAGGGTTTCTCTGTGTAGCTTTGCGCCTCTCCTGGAACTCACTTGGTAGCCCAGGCTGGCCTTGAACTCACAGAGATCCACCTGGCTCTGCCTCCCGAGTGCTGGGATTAAAGGCGTGTGCCACCACCGCCCGGCCACTATTGGTCTTCTAATAGTCCCAGTTTAATTAAAATTTAAAGCTGACTTTGGAGTTGGAGAATGGCTCTCTCCTTCTTTAAACTCAAGCTTGTTGTTAAAAGGAAAATGCAAACTCCCTGTATCATGCCAGAATAAAAGAGCCATCTTCTGCTATGGGACAGGAGAAAAGCCAAATTAATTAAGGGACTATTCTATTACTAATCTGAACTCTTTGATTCTATTCTGATTCTTTAAACTTTTCTTAAAGTATGAATTTTATATCAAAATTTACAAGTTTACTATATATAGATATATATACATTTTAAATTTTGTTAAGATATAAATGGTCATATAGAGTACTAACTAATTCTAAAAAGCTGCATATATAGTCTTTGTGTTCGAGTCTCTTATCAATTTTTTTGCAGGAAATCACGGTCAGGCCTAACATCAACTGAAGTCTCCAGGAAGAAGATGGGGCCCAACAACAACAACAATTCCATGTGGACAATAATAACATCACTAAGCTGACAAACATCATCTACAGATCAGCTTTGAACTACAAAGTGCTCAGAGCAATTTTGAGAGAGCTAGCTGAGATGATCAGTCTCAAAGACTACTTGAATAAGGATTTGAGATAAACCCTGAACTTTGGCATTATATCCAGACTGGATAACAAAGGATATAGTTACCTTTCCTAGAATTTGACAATTAACCTAAAATTTTTCTTTTCAGGATAAAGATACCTTCGCCCATACCCAGCAGGAAGCAATTTCAAGAATACGATGCCCACATTCCCAAAAGGTGGTGTGGGGCAGGTGGTTTTTTTGGTCTTTTAATGGGCTTTGGGTCTGGAATAATTTTCATTGATTAGGGGGGTTGGTTACAAGTTGTTGTCAAGGGATAGGAAAAGGGCTAAGCAAAGGAGATTAGATTTAAGGTTCTTATTTTTAAAAAAAAAGAAAGAAAGAAAAGAAAAGAAAAATGTAAATACTTTACATTGGATTGGATCATTTTATATTGTATACAAATTATATATATTGAAATTGATAGTGTTAGAAAATGCTATATGTATATTTCTAATTGCACCGTTCATATCACAATGTAATGCAATTTTCTGATCCTTGGATGTTGTTATTACCAACTACTAGGATATAAAGAAATGAAAGTTAGTAGTTAGACATTACAATAGAACTTGTAGTTATATTAGGTATGTTTTCAAGATTGAGTAGATATATTTTAGATAGACAGGTTATCTTCAAACCCTTCAGAGATCTACAGAATATGGCATTTAAAATGTTGTAATAACTTAGAAAATTTTTCTTTTTTGTTATGACTATGAGACATGTCGGCTCCTGGCAATACCAATCTACTTCAGAGAAAATATGGGCATTGAAAAAACTGCAATTGGAGTTAACTTTCATTGTGGCAAAAGTTAGTCACTGGACAACAAAGTATCCTCAGATCAACTGCTGACAAACAGGACAGACAGGACACGAAACAAAGGACTACTGATTCTTGTCAAAACAAGTGTGGTTATGGCTTTATCAAAAGGCATCTTCTGAGGCCAGGACAATATGACACCATCCCTGAAGTGGCCTTCACAATCCGGGAAAGGTACAGTGCCCTTTTCTTCTAAGGCAGCTTAACAGGCAGCGGGCTGATGGCTCCTGATGTGCAATGGGAAGGTAGTTGAAACAGTTATTCTTGAAGAGTAATTAATCTCACACCTCTCAACAGTAGAATGGCATTTAATAGAGGTGTGTGGAGAAGAACGGGATGCTGAGATGAAGCCACATACACACATAGCCAAGAAGAATGGACAGCTGAATTAAAAAAACATCAACAATTTCCAGAATTTAAAATCCTGAATCATGACATGACACTAGTGGAATTCAGGTGTTTCTGGTATGTAGACTGCTCTCACCCAATGTGAGGTTGAACTGTCAACCTTGTGTACATTCTACTTCACAAATGAGTCTGTCAGATACGCTAAGCCTATAGGCTGAAGATGATGCCCCAACACTGCGGAGAAACCTCAGATGATTGTCCAGGCAGCTGGCTGTTTCTGTCAACTCACAAATTTTTGGAAGTTGCTTGCATATACTTCCTGTTTTTATTTTTGTTAGCTAATATTATTTCCTTCTTGGGTCTCTGAGGGAGTTGAAGATTAGTTAGTTATAGTTGAAGATTAATTAGGATAGAAAGTGAATTAGATACAATAGAATAGATAATGGAATTATTTTCTCTGAATTTGTCAAATACAAATGAATTAGACATTGTTGAGATATTTATTACTTGTATATATTGTATATAGTTATTGTACTTTTGTATATAGTTTTTCTTATGTTAGTTATAAGCTTTTTCTTTTTTTCCTTTTAATTAAAATAGAAAAGGGGAAATATGGTGATATTTTATTTGTATTAAAATGTTATTTGTATATTAATAAATAAAGTTGCCCGGGGGTCAGAGCTATTAGCAAGCCATAGGAAAGCAGGGCAGAGGTGGCTTACGCTTGTAATCCTAGCACTTGGTAGGCAGAGCTGGGTAAGGCTCTGTGTGTTCAGGGATACAGCCATTATTGGATACACATGCCTTTAATCTCAATACCAATCATGGAAAACCTGGAGGCCTATACAGACAGGCTGTGACGAGGCAGTCATGTAGTTGGGTTTACAACCAATGAGAAGGCAGAACAGGAACTCTATATAAAAACTTTAACACAGGGATAGCTCTGGTTCGGAGAGGTAGGACCACTGCAGGAGGAAGGGTAAGGTTTTAGCTCTTAGCTCTGACCTCTTGGCTTTCTTCTTTGCATTGGTTCTGTGTTTCTTATTTAATAAGAAGGTTGGTTACGTCTACACAACAACACCAAAAAAACCCGAATACAGCTTCTTTAAGAGGTTCTGCCATAGAAAAAGCATTTAAACAGCCCTTTTCACCTGTGTATATTCAAACAGTATTGGACTATCACATAATATGTGGATCTTTGAAATCCGCCTAAATGCATTGTCCATCATGGTTTAACTTGAGCCTGTCATGACGTGTGTCAAAATGTTGAAGGTTGAATGAAAAATCTTCCAGGTAGTGTGCTGACTTTGAGCATTTGTCTTTGGTGTGAGCCTTCATTGGTGACTTACAATCACAATTGTGACATAGAGTCACTATTGGTGACTTCTCCTTAGGAGGAGGAGCCTTTATACAGGAATATAGTCTCACCACATTTCTTCATTTTTTTGAAAGTGAGCAGCCCCCTTCCTTCTCATGTAGGCATGCCATCACCAACAGTAGAGACTTCATTCTTAAATAATGTAAGGTAAAGTAGAAGCAATTGCTTTTCCTTGTCAAAATCCATATTTCTTGCCTGATATTTTTATGTTTATATTTTTGGCAGATTGAATCAGGTTTTTGTACATGTCAGGCATTTGCTCTTGTGCTGAACTTTACCCATGTCATGACTTTTGAACTTTGGCTTTGGTGTCATTTTTCAGAGCAAAAATGCATTCATTCATGAAATTAATAGTGATCCCCTGAATCACTAAATTGTCGATGTGTAGTATTGTCCCTACCTTTATGTATGGTTTTACACTTTCATATTGTTTTCAAATGTGTTATCTTATCTGTTAACCCATCTGTCTATACTCCTTCCCTTTGGGTGTTTGTTTTACTGTTTTAGGATCAGCATTTACTTTACTAATGTTCTTGAGAACTCATTGATCTATCAGACAGCAACTTAATAAAAATGCTTTGCATCCTGGGAATGATTAGCCTTATGGTTCAATAGACAAATATAGAACTGGCGTGAATGTTTTACTCTAGGGAGAAATTTTGAGTAAGGCCTGAGTGCTTTCTGGTGTTTTTTTTTTTTTTTGTTAGATATAGGGTCTCAGTATATACCTTTGGCTGTCCTTGAAATCTCTACATACACCAGGTAAGCTCAGAAATCACAAATTTCACCTGTCTCTGCCTCCCGAGTTTTGGGATTAGAGTTGTGCACCACCACAGCCCTATTGTGTATCCTTTCTTGAAGTTAATAATTTTGATAAAATTCTGCTGATGTATACTAAATAGTGTTACTCTGTTTGCATGTCTCTCTGTGTATATTCCTAGGCATTTCTCCTGCTGTGCCATAATCTATTCTGTGGGCACTGGAATGGAAGGTGTCATTCTCTCTTGATGTTTCCTTTCAAAATGAGTTGGTGACTTTATTTGATATTTACTTACCCATGTCATAGAATGTATCAAGCACACAGAATTGTGAGAATATATTCTCAATGAAGTGTACATTTGCAATGCAGTCAGTCTCACCATTTCTATTATGTGCATATATGGGATACTTTAGGATGCAGTGACCTATGAGGATGTGCATGTGAACTTCACTCATGAAGAATGGACTTTGCTGGATCCTTCCCAGAAGAGTCTCTACAAAGATGTGATGCTGGAAACCTACTGGAACCTCACTATTGTAAGTAAGAATGTGAGGTTCCTGCCAGTTTTTAACTTAAGGGGACAAGCTTTTCTTGGAGATTGGTGCTCTCCTATAATTTTGAATGTTAAAGAAGAAAAGTTCTGGTGAATATAGCAGGCATTGTTCTAAAGTTCATGAAAGACAGTAATTTCAATTGTTCCTAATTTCCAGTAATATATCTCATTGTCTGGTGCTGTATTTTAGGGTACAAATGGGAAGACCACAATATTGAAGAACATTATCAAAATTCTTCAAGACATAGCAGGTAATTTTGATGGGCAAGCTGATATATATGTATGTTTGTGATAAGTACTGGGTTCCTGGTTGCTGGGTTCCTCCATCACTGATGCAATAAGTCAAATCAAACCAAATTAATATATCCAGATTTAATAAACAGAGCATAGCAAAGCAGAGCACTCCATGGGCTCTCAAGAAGGCATGAGACAGAACAGGAGAGCACCCATGACAGATCTATAGACCAGGTCTTAAAGAGCCAATAGGCATTGCCATGGTCCCAGATATCTCTGGGGGAGGAGCCACCAATTGTGGGCTTTCTGGAATGAGGTCACATCGGCTGTAAATTGTAAACATCCCAACTTTATTTTGGGTATATACGGGAGCAGGTTCAAGTCTGTCTACTTCTTGCTAACATGGGACCATGTGCTGAGGGGGGGAGTGTTGTGTCAGGTGAGCCCATGCTCAGCAGGGGAATGGGTGGAGAAGCATTTGGATAGCTGTGGTCCAGGAGACCTCATGCGTCTGTTCTTGAGGAGGTGGAGAAGGCGGTTTGCTAGGAGAAAAAAGAATAGCTTTTTTTCACTGGCCTTATGAACAGGGATAGCCATTGGTAGTAGGAAGACTGCCAGAAAGAATGGAACTGAGAAGTGTCTTGGTTGTACAAAAGAGTCAAGGGTGAATGAGTGAGGCATGAGGGCAGATATGCCCTTAATTGGGACGTCTTGTAAATCTAGGTTTCAGTTGCTGGGTAGGTGCCCACTTGTGCCTGGAGAGGTGGTACCAGCAATGAAATCCCAGGAGCTTGAGGAGATGGCATGCCAAATCTAGGGATGATGTGTTCCAGGAGTACTGGAGCCATGTATCTTCTGTTTTTCTGGAGGTTGGGAGAGCATCCATCCTGTAAATGTGTCAATAAGAGTTAAGAGATATGGAGCCTTTTTATGAACAGGCATGTGGGTGAAATCTACCTGTTAGTATTTGTCCAGTCGGCATTCTTTTTGGTGGTTGGCATTCTCAGAGCTGTTGTAGGAGCTGGTATACCTGCAGGGCCCCCTGTGGATTTGGCCTTGTCCCTGGCAGGAGGAGTGAACCTACAGAATATGCTCAAAAATGGGTGGGGTCAAAAATAGGCTCTAGACACTGATATTTTTTTTCCATCAGGCCAGACTTCTAAAGTAGCCGAGCCCTTTTCCCAGGAACCTTCAGGTGTCTGTAAAACTACTAGAACAGATTGACAGCTTGGTGTCATAGTACAAAGCTATGGCTTTGGGTTAAAAGGCATGGATATTTTTAAGTCTAAATTCACTGAACAAAGGAGGTTGTGGGAATGGAGGAGGGAGTTGAACATGCCTGCAGGGTTCTATATCCTCTCCAGTGCTAACCTAGCTCTAAAAGCTGGACCAGTAAAATCCACAGAAATTTAAGGACCCCTGAAAACTGTTTATAATCAATGGTTTATCATTTTGTCAAAACTGCATATATCAAAGCTAAAATATGAACCTCTGAAGTTATATCTGAAACCAGTTTATCCTGTACCATGAGTATGTGAATGAGGTACACCTGTCTGTATTTTTAACAGGAAATGTACTAATGAGCTACTAAGGTGCTTGTAGTTTTGGGTTTTGGGGTGCTGTTAACTGGCAAATCTATTAGTACCCTGGTCATCAAACACCATCAGAACTGAGAAGGATAAGTAAATGAGCAGGAGTGAGCCAGCTTTCCAGTTACCCAGGCAGTCCCAAGTCTCTGTGTGATCATTAGGGGACAAGTCCCAGAGGTAGCACTTCTTCAGATGCCAAGCTCAGAGGATCTGACAGATTCTTTGTGGAGTAGAAATTTGGGGAGATCGACCTACCTGTCTTAGCAGAGTGGGACAATTGTTACCCCATTGCTCCACTTCTTCATAGTGTGGACATGATCTCAGCAGCAGTTAATGGTGTAAAAGCAGCTTTTCGCTGTGTGGCTGGCTTTGTTACATTTGAGGCAAGCCTCCAGGTGGAAGTTCTTCTGTGGCCATCCATCTTCTTGGAGAAGATACAGGATGCTTCCAGGAGTTGGCATGTCTCTCATAGAAAGCTTTTATATTGAATGCTATATTCTCAGTTCTCTGACAGTGTTTGAGAATGGGGGAACAAAATCTGTTAGGTATATCTAAATTAGACAAATGTTGTTTAGATTTAACTTTGAGGGCATATGTAAGTTAAGTCTAAATGTACAGTTTACCCAATTAGTTACAGCTTACCAATGTTAGTAAAAGCCAGAAGATTCAGTCTGTAGTTTTCAGTGGTGATCCTAAGATATATCAGGCCATACCAAGTATTAACATTGCTGACAATTTTATTTCAATATCAATGGTCAAACCAGCATTGTTTTAAATCCTGTTTAATACACCTTATTTTTAGGACAGGACAGAAATTATCAAACAGAAATATATCCTAACCCAAATTATATTGGAGACCTAATGTCTCCTTGGTGGGGCCATTCCAAGTGGTTACCATTATTAAAGATGGTGGTGAAGTATTTCTTTAACCTCAATCAAAATGGTGACTTGTGATGTTCTCTAGAACAGTTTCCATCTGGAGTCACAAGTCTTACAGATTTTAAAATATACCCATCTAGCAAGACACATTCAGGACACATAAACTCAGGAATTCAAAACTAGTCAGAAACATACATGTGTGGCGACACCATTCAGACATTTCCACCACACATAAAAAGTAAACAGGACCATTAACAGAAACAAAATTTTTTTTGGGTGTGAGCCTAGCCTTTAACGGCTGAGCCATCTCTCCAGCCCAGAAACACAATTTTTTAATGAGGCTCCTCACAATGATTTAGCATAGCTTAGTGAGAGGAACACTGTATAAGAGACCAGGAGGTTGTCTTGGTGTAGAAACATGAACCTCTATTCCACGTCTGTATGACACACAAAACATTCGACTATGGGAATGCAATGTGAAAACCCTTTATTTGTTATCTTCCTTTAGCAGGTGTGTCATCTGTCACTCTGGATACATCCATGTGAGCATAAAAGACATGGAAGAAAGCATTGTAGTTCTGTCTCTCTGAGAACAACTGGAAGATATGTGGTAGTCCCCACTATGAGAAGACATGATGAGTGTGATACAAGTTTATAATTAATTGGTTTTCCAACTTCATTGAGAATTTATCAAAAAACTTTCATTGCGGAACAACCTTATGAGTGCCAGGTATATGGAAATTCATCTCTCTTTTCTGGTTCACTGTGCACATGTAGCCACATGTAGTGTGGCTCACAGTATAAGAAAATGTTATGAATGCAATCAGTGTGGTCAGACCCTGAGTTCTTCAAGTTCTCTTCAAAGATGTGAAAAAGCTCATGTGGGAAGAGAAAATATTAAATGTGAGTCATCTACTAAAGGTTTCAGGCTTGACAGGCATCGTCAAACACACCAAAGAACCAATAATGAAGAGGCTGTCTATGAATGTAATCAACATGATAAAGCCTTTATAACTGATTGCTCTTTTGAAGTATACCAAAGAAATCATTTGGAAGGAAAACGCTATGAGTATAATCAAAGTTATAAAGCCTTTGGATGTGACAGTCTTCATCATCATGTACATAGAATTCAAACTCGAGAGAAATGCTATGAATGTAATCAATGTAGTAAAGCCTTTGTACAGACGAGTGATCTTCACAGACATGAAAGAATTCATACTGGAGAGAAACCATATGAATATATTCAATATAATAAAGCCTTTGCATAGACAAGAAATCTTAACAGTCATAAAAGATTTCATACAAGAGAGAAACCCTTTTTATATAATCAATATGGTAAAGCCTTTACAGGAAAGAATAGTCTTCACAGTCATGAAAGAATTCATACTGGAGAGAAACGCTATGAGTGTAATGAATGTGTTAAAGCATTTGCACAAAAGGGTAATCTTCAAAGTCATGAAAGAATTCATACTGGAGAGAAACCATATGAATATAATCAATGTGGTAAAGCCTTTACACAGAAGAGTCATCATGAAAGTCATGAAAGAATTCATACTGGAGAGAAACCCCATGAATGTAATCATTGTGGTAAAGCCTTTGCAATGAAGAATTATCTTCTCAGCCATGAAAGAATTCATACTGGAGAGAACACTTATGAATGTAATCAATGTGGTAAAGCCTTTGCACAGAAGAGTCATCTTCAAAGTCATGAAAGAATTCATACTGGAGAGAAACCCTATGATTGTCATCATTGTGGTAAAGCCTTTGCAAGAAAGAGTTCTCTTCTAACCCATGAAAGAATTCATAGTGGAGAGAAACCCTATGAATGTAATCAATGTGGTAAAGCCTTTGCATTGAAGAGTCATCTTCACAATCATGAAAGAATTTTCATGAGAGAAACCCTACGAAAATAATCAATGTGGTAAAGTCTTCGTACAGAAGAATAGCCTTCTAGGTCATTAAAGAATTCATACTGGAGAGAAAACATATAAATGTAATCAATGTGGTAAAACCTTTGCACATAAGATTTATCTTCAAAGTCATGAAAGAATTCATACTGGAGAGAAACCCTATGAATGTAATCAATGTGGTAAAGCCTTTGTACAGAAGAGTTATCTTCTCACCCATGAAAGACTTCATACTGGAGAGAAACCATATAAATGTGGCCAATGCGGTAAAGCCTTTGCATTGAAGAGTATTCTTCAAAATCATGAAAGAATTCATACTGGAGAGAAACTCTATGAATGTAATCAATGTGGTAAAGCCTTTGTACAGAAGAGTAGCCTTCTACGTCATGAAAGAATTCATACTGGAGAGAAACCCTATAAATGTGACCAATGTAGTAAAGCCTTTGCTCAGAAGGTTAGTGTTCAAAGTCATGAAAGAATTCACACAGGAGAGAAACCATATGAATGTAATCAATGTGGTAAAGCATTTGTACAAAATAGTAGCCTTCTAAGTCATTAAAGAATTCATACTAGCCAGTACTATGTGGATGTAATCAATGTGGTAATTTCAGATGTGAGCTGTCATGTAGATGCTGGAAACTGAATTGTGTGTTCTACAAGAGGTACTTGCTGAATTCCATTTTCATATGGGTTCAGGTCTCAAAGAAGAGATCAGGCATCAGTAGAGGAAGGAGACTGCCATGATCTGAGCATGAAGCAGTATAGCTGCTGCTTTATTGAAAAACGACTACATATTTTATACTCTATAACTGAATCTTAGTTTAGACTCAAGCAGGTTAAAAACAGACTTAATGATTCCAGGATAAAAGCAGCCATCAACCTCATTACAGCATTTTTCCTGGAGCAAAAAGTGATAAATTCAGCAAGTATCTTCATGCCTTTCTGGATGTGAACCCATTGTTTCTTTTCATAGTTGCTTTCATCCCTGAAACACGGTGTATCCAGTTAGTAAATCATTAAGTTCTCTATTTTTGGTGTAATCAGGGGGACACAATGAGGCTTCTTGTGTGGGAGTAGACATAGTAATCACATTGTGTGGTTCCATGGTGGTGGGGATTTTTTCCAAGAATTTTGTTTAAAGAGACTGCCTTGCCTATGTATATGTTCCCATCCTACAGTGTAGCCAGCAAAGTAAATTTCCCACAGTAAAAAGCATAAGGAAACTCCATAACATATAGTGAGAATTATTAAAATTGAAATAAAAATGATGCTGGAGAATTAAGATCGGCAATGTGGAAATACTGGAACTTTGTCAAACAGCAGTGGTCACCGTGCAGTCCACGCCAGGTGCTAAACTGCTAAACAATTTCTCATCCCTTTTTATTTCTTTTAAGATTCATTTTATTATTGTTACCTTTGTGAGTCCACATGAACAGTATACTTTAAAATCAGATGTCAGGCTGTGTGACCCAGTTCTTCCTTTCTACCATGTCTGTTCTGAGGACCACACCAGGTCCATCAGTCTTGGTTGAAAGCAGATTTACCTGATGAGCCATGCCATGATGAACACTGAGCTGTGATTTTTTTTTTTGTTAATTGATTTTTTTTGTTTGTTTTTTTAAACAGGCTAATGAAGTTCAGGCTGACCTTGAACTTCAGGCGTTTCTGCTTCCACCTCCAGTTACTGGGATGACAGGTTTTACTACCATGCCCTGTGTATGCAGAGGTCTTGTGTGTGCTGAGCAAGTATTCTATCCAATGATAGCCATCTGTTATGAAAACATTGAGTTAGCTGAGTTTTTCATATACAGGTCTACACTGAGAAACTGCCTCAAAACCAAAGCAAAACTGCAAACACAAACTTTTGTTAAAATAAACTCTGTGTGTGTGTGTGTGTGTGTGTGTGTGTGTGTGTGTGTGTTTTGAGATGGGGTCTATCTCAGTTGCCTAGACTGGTCTAGAACTCACAGTGTAGCCCTTGAATCCTGCCCCTTGGCCTCAGCTTCCTAAGTATCAGGAGAACAGGGCTGGACTAGGAAGTGAGTAAGCCAAAGGACAGAGTGGCCTAACTGTGTGTCCTGGGACTCACAGGTAGTAGCCAGAGATGCATGACAAGATCAGAATGTTCCTAGGGTTGGATTATATTCCTGAACCTTCCTTGAAATGGAATACCAGCATTTCAGCATGGAAGGATGGGAAGAGGCCCAGGATTCAATCCTCTTTGGGGTCAAAATATCCTGAGAGTCTCATGTGGGCTAGGGCCACAAATGCGGTGTGAGGCATTGCTCATAAAGAGAGAGATATACACTACCGAGACCATGGTCATGGCTTAGTTGCAGCTTCAGTGGCCTCATATAGAGGGTGAGTGAGCATGCCAGGGCCAGAGCTGTGCCCAGGAGTCCCTGGACAAGGACAAGGAAATGATGAAAAAGAGGCTTCCTTCTTGCTGACTGGTGGAGCACACTAAGCTGAGATTACACAAAACTGAAAAACCTCCCAGGTGGCAAAGTATTGCAGAAACCTTCCACTTCTCACATGGGAAACTGAAACAGAGAAGGAAGACAATCATGGCTAGAGCAATTCTGGGTATTGTTTCAACTGGTTATTGTAACTATGGTAACAAGTGTGCTGCACTTACATCTGTCTGAATAACTTGCATACGGAGGTCAAGTCACTCAACAAAGGCGAAAAACAATAAATGGACGATTCGTAGGAGTTGTACCCATGTATGCCATGTGTACTCTTATAAAATTTTTAAGTCTCCAAGTATTTATTAATGTAGGGGCAACAGAATGCATGTGTGGGAATCAGAGGACAACTTACCCGAATCCATTTTCTCCTCAACCATTTGCTTCCAAGGGATTCTTCTCTGATAGAACAGGTTTGGCAGCAAATATCATTATCCCTACAATCATCTCTCTAGCCCTCAGTTGTATCAGTTTGTGTGTGTTCTTTGTGTGAATGTGCATGTGTGGAGGCCACAGGTCAAAGTTGGGCATTTCATAAATTGATATTATACTCCAAGTTGATTTTATGGGTTATTGGGCAAGGCAAAGGATCTCCAGACTCTAGAATTCCCGAAAATGTTCTAATGGAGACCGTAAGGACAGGGGAGGCATTGTGGCTTTCTATCTAGAGCCAAATAGACAAAGTATTTGCTGACCTGAAACTCAGACAGTGGACAGTGCCTGGTTTATTTGTGCTGTGAGTACACAGGGCCTTGAGTCATTAAAAGATAATCTGTGTTTTTGATTGTGGTAACAAATCACATCCTCATAAATTCATGGCTGTACTGTCCACATATTGCTTTAATTTTCCTGTTTGTCATTCTGGCCCTATATATTCCATAACCAAAATCTTTTTGTAGTTTTATCTCATTATTTTAAGTTCAAAAAGTTCAAAAAAAGTAAATTCTGATATCAGGCTTTCATTTCCAAATATGAAGAGACGTTTTACAACCAAAACTTTTTGCAGTTAACAATTTTAGTTCAAACAAGAGTCTCTACAACTTTTTTTCTCAAGCCAGAGACCTTTTTAGGTACAGTAATAGTCTAAACCACACCGTTTTTAATGTTAGCTCAGGTTTTTTTGTGTTGTGTCAATTCCCACAGATCTCAGCTGCGAATGCCTTCTGGCTGCTTCTGGCGTCTGCCATTCTTAGCTTCTTAGCAGCTTCTGGAGCTGTTGAAACCATTCAGACTGCCTGCTTTGCAGTCTACTGTGACACTAACTCCTGTCTCTCTCTCTGTCTCTCTCTTTTTTTTTACCATTAAGTTAAGCGTAAATGCTGTGGGATGTTCTGTATGGCAAATGTGTTGCTCTGATTGGTCAATAAATAAAACACTGATTGGCCAGTGGCTAAGCAGGAAGTATAGGCCGGACAAGGAGGAGAAGAATAAAGCTGGGAAGTGGAAGGCTGAGAGAGAGACACTGCCAGCCGCCACAATGACAAACAGCATGTGAAGATGCTGGTAAGCCATGAGCCACATGGCAAGGTATAGATTTATAGAAATGGATTAATTTAAGCTGTAAGAACAGTTAGCAAGAATCCTGCCACGGGCATACAGTTTGTAAGAAATATAAGTCTCTGTGTTTGCTTGGTCAGGTCTGAGTGGCTGTGGGACTGGCAGGTGAGAGAGATTTGTCCTGACTGTGGGCCAGGCAGGAAAACTTTAGCTACATATAGATTCACACTCAATATTTACACTGTTCACAAACTCACATGTAACATATCTTGCAAAGCATTTAGACTCATATTCAACATTTACACTTTTTTAAAAATAAATTCACGTATACTTCTTATTTACTTATATCCTTAAAGAAACTCTAAGACTACCTTAACAAATATAATTCTTATTTACTTATATTCATCTTATGCTTACTTAAACTTATATTTACAACTAGCATCTTTACTTCTTACAAGCTTATTACTACATGTTTTTAGGACTACCTTAGATACTTCTTGCAAGCTTATATTCTTAAAGAAACTCTATAGCTCTATTTTACAAACTTATAGGGCTACCATTAGCATATATCTAACTTAGCAAACACCTAAAGATTTCTTAACACTTACAGATTTAACAATTTCTAACAAGACAGAATAATTTTCTACTCTTTACTCTTAATTATCACCACTCTCTGTATTAGATTCTCTTAACTAGACAACGTACACAAATCATTTCTAAAGATCAGAGCTTATCATTCTCAAAGTTCTGGAGAAACAAGAGTTTAATTCTTTAATGGCTCTCTCAACTCTGGGATTTAGTGACTTCTGTTGCTATGCATTTCAGATGTTTTATACCAACTCTATTAAGAGCTATCTCAGTTTACAGCAAACCCAAAATGAAAAAAGAGAAAAACCTTGTAAGGAATATTCTGTTTCTCAATTGCTTAGCTAGTCATTCCATAACAGTCAATTTCCCAACAGAAGATAGTTGTCTAAATTGGAGTCAGGTTCCAGACCTCCAGCTTCCAGCAGGTCTGAAAATGTTGTTGAAACATATTTACAATTGTCTCAAACTCCTCAGTAGTCTGGAAGCCTCTTTATACTTCTACTATCCCCAGACTGTAGGATGGAACCTTGTTATCACAAAAATTTAGTTGCTTTTTATCTCAAACTGTGGTACAATTTCCCCCCTTCTTAATTTTTTAAAGCTGTATTTGCCATGAGTTCTTTAACAACGGTGATGTTTCTGATATTTTTACTAGTTCAGTATTTTCATCAAAACTGCTACTATTCAAAAGAGTCAAGAACATAGATGTTCTTTCATGAAACGTATCCTTCATTAACTTACTCTGAGAAAAAGCACTTTCAGGATTTAGTATTTTCATCATTAGATTTAAGTCCTGATGTTATTAGCAGCTGTGATATTTAGCACTGATTTCTTATAAGGAACTTTTAGGTGAAGCAACTCTTTTTTAAGACAGCTAGATTTTCTGAAGTTTGTTCCCATCTATAAAGCAGTCATTTCTTTCTGAATGCCTGTTTCCTTGTCTCCTTATTAGATTTGCAAAGGAATTACTCATTGCAGGCAGTTTGTTTAAAAGGCAAAGAACTTTATTTTCCCATAAGTTTCTTCATATCTAAAACAATGTTCAGTGTATAAACTGCTTTGTCTTGCTTTCTTAAGGATTTTAGGTGGCTTCTTTGCTCTTAAAGGTAATTTTATGTCATCCAACGACGGTAAAAATTTTGCACAGCTATTAGGGTAAATGAGGCACTTTACCAGTGGAGCCCCAAACCGCGAAGCATCTAGGTCCGTATCCTTTCAATTTTTCATTGGAACTGACACTTAAACTCTTAGATGATTTTCCTCCTCATTCTTTTAAAAGCTGTATTTTAAGTTTACCATGAATGTATTTTCCAGCAGACAAAAGTGTTTCAGGGCAATATTGCCATCTTTAGTGGAAAAACTACCTTTCCCAGAATGCATTTCCCTTATATCAGTCCTTTATTGCAAGCTAGCTTTTGAACTTCATTTCCTATAGTTCTTTTCTGGTCTGAGAGTCAACTGGATCTCTTCTACCAGACTTGCTTACAAATCCTTGCCTGGGAGGTTTGAACCAAGTTTTTTGCTTTTGCAATGGGAGATTTGAACAAGCATTTTACATTTTCAGCTATGGCACATTGGGAGTTTTCCATTCTCTCCTCAGCTGGCTTCTACAGGTGTCTCTCCTTCATTTGACACTGGCCCCAAATCATAATTGCAGCTGCCTTGTTGGCAGGCATTGAGGCTGGCATTCCTGATAGCAACTTTCCTCAGGGCTTGTCTTGGCTTTAGCCAGTCAGTGAAAAACATTTACAACAGAGCTTTTCCATAGCTCCTTCGCAGAGATTTTCTCCCACTGATTTTATTCTCATTTTGCTTGTTCCTTTCCCCCCAGATGCAGAGCTTCAGGTATCTGTCTGCAGCTCTGTACCTCTGCTAGCTGCCTTAGGGTGTAGGGGCTTTTCCCCCACTAATCTGCCTCAAATTCTTAGCAGCTTTCTCAGGTCATGCATTTTCTGGAGAAGAATCTGTCCCCTCTGTTTCTTCAGAGTCTTTCTCCCTGACAGTACCCAGTTTGGTCTCAGTTTATTCCCTCTACCCCAGAAACAGTTTCTGACATTAGAGTGGTAGCTTTCCCTGCTACTGAAGGTAGGGGCTTTTTGTCCATTTCTGTTTTAGGAGTCTGTGTGGTGCTATGGATATTGCTCTGTATAAATAAACACTGATTGGCCAGTAGCCAGACAGGAAGTATAGGCAGGACTAACAGAGAGGAGAATTGAGGGAACAGGAAGGCAGAAAAGGAGACTGTCTAGAGCCTCTGCCAGGACAAGCAAGATGTAAGGTACCAGTAAGCCACAAGCCACGTGGCAAAGTTTAGATTAATAGAAATGGGCTAAATATAAGAGTAAGAGCTAGACAATGATAGGCCTGAGCTAATGGCCATACAGTTTAAATAATGTAAACATCTGTGTGTTTATTTTATAAGTGGGCTCCGGGACTGGCGGGACTTGGTGGGAGTTGGAGAGAAAAGCTCTCCAGCTACAGTGTGGTTTGCGTACATACTGAAAATCTAACAAGGAAGGTTTTTGCCATTTCTGAACTCCCATTAGGACAGGTGTTTTGCCTCATCTGGCCTTCACCTGGCCCAGTTCCCCAGTGGGTTGGGTTTGCTTGTCGGGGTGCTCAAGGACAGAGCTTATGCCAGAGGAAATCACTCCTCAAGGCTACACTCCCTCATCTCAAGGAGTCAGTTGAAACAAAGCTTTGCTCAAAAAGATGCTTTCTCTGACAGAAAAGAAAGGTTTACTTCTGGATAGTTCTATTTTGCCCTGGCTGTGCTGTTGGTTATTCGATGGCACTGCCCCTCATGGCTGGTCACTGCCCACGGCGGCCATGCCAGCAGAGGAGCTGGCTGATTGAAAGAATCATAGCCATGGTTACCTTTTTAGAACTTTATTGGCGGGGGAGAGACAGAGACAGAGATAGAGGGGGAGGGAAAGGGGGGGCAATGGGAGGAAGGAGCAGAAAAGGAGGGGAGACAGCACACAGAGGGCCCACCCACTTTTTAGGCTGGGACGCCATCAAAGGCTGATGATGTAATTAAGGACTGAATCCTTACATCCCAGACTTTCCCTTATTGTAAAAAAAAAAAAAGCAGGTAGATGGGACTAGGGGCATCGTTCCTTTCAAAAACTGCTTCCAGCTGACTCTTGGATGTCAGTTGGCTCTGGGGGAATGGAGAAGGGGAGTTTTCTGAGGTAGACAGGCGTTGTGGAATGCTGTCTGTCATCTGTTTGCTCTGGAGACATGTATCCCTCTTGGCTGTGGCTGGGAACTTTCTGTTTGACAAGATGCTGGTGACACAGAAAAAAACAAGAGAGATGAAAGAATCATTATTATTTTTGGAGTTGGCATTTATCTGAGGTAGATCTGGCCTGCCCCTATGGATTTTGAAACATGGTAAGCTTTATCAGAGACAGATTATTTTAAAGCACCTGTTTCCTTTACTAGTTCAGCATCTAGAAGACAGGTGATCATTTGTTAAAAGCATCTCATAGTAATAGATGTTTACATTAAAGTCTTTTGTAGCACCCAGATGCTTTTGGGTCTGGGGGTGTAAATACCTTTTAGCTGTTACAGTTTCTTATTTGATGATCTCTGGACTCCGGTTCTGTGGTGGTCCTGTACCATTAGCTGAACAGTGAGTTAGAACAGAGAACTGGGAAGAGAAAAGCTTGTGGTACATGAGAATTAATTTTTTGAAATTAGGGACAAGGCAGACATCAGGGCCCTGTCTGTATGCATGTGAGAAACACAGGCAGTGGATCTGAAGTGAAGCAATGAGCTCTTATTTTAGGTGAAAATCTTTTTTCATTAAGTAACTCTGAAAGTGCAATTAAATCTTTCCAGAGGTGGTAAGGCTGTCCTCTGTACCCGACAATAAAGGAGAGGTGGCATTCCAAAACTCCCAGGACTGAGTCAGTGGCTCTGGTGTCCAGAAGGAAAGAAATGGATTGCTTCTGTGCTGCATTCTGCATTCCCTTCCATGTCTGTAGCCAAGCCTAGGTCTGCTGGAGGTCTTAGCTTGATGTACCCATTCATCTTGGTGCCTGGGGGCAGTCAGCTGACTCTTTGTCTTTCTAGGTGGCTGTTGATGGCCTGTCAGGGCATTTGCTAGCCTGTGGCCATTTCCTCACTTAAAACAGGGACCCAACAGCTTTTGGGAGTCAGCGAGTGCCAGCACGTGGCAATTTTGGTTTTGGCCTTTTATCTCTTCCCTGGCACACATTAAATGCCACAGATGACTCTTTTACCTGTGGGGTCAGGAGCCTTGCTCTCCAGATGCTTAAGTTTCAGTCGGGGAGGTCTGGGGAACAAGAGACAGATTTTACTCCATGTCCTGAATTTTTTTTCTGATGATTGATGGCTTAAGGACAGCTTTTGGAAGATCTGTCAGTAGGGTATAAGCTGATTTTTTTGGCTTAAGAGCCATCCTGATTATTGTAAACTTATTTGTATGGATCTTAGCCACTTCCTGACTAATCTGTGTTTCTCAAGGCAGTTTGAGAATGAGTGGGTGGAGTTAAGGTGAGTTAGGGCAAGTTGTAGAAACCACCCAAGCCTGCCCATTTGAGCCTGCCCACCGCCTGTGGAAGTCAGACAGAAAAGGTTGCAAGTGGCAGATGCACAAGTGGGGAAAGAGAAGTGTTTAGAACTTTGGAGATAAAGTAACTCTTATTTGTCTGTTCACTGGCAGAAGTTCCTGCAAGATTGTTATGTGGCCAGGTTTACCGGTGCCCACCCCTATCCACCAATTTATCTGCCCCTTTGTCCCATGGCTGTAGCCAAGAAAAAAATAAAAAATTAAAATAACAAACCAGGATCAGACTACAATCTTGGGGGACCCCAAAGAGTGGAGAGAGATCCATGAATCAGCTCAAGTTTGCCATCCTGTTCATCAAGGGATGTGAAGGGCTGTGGCCGCACAGCAGTTGGTCCACCCAGTAGACCTGAGACAGCATTTACTTTCCCCATCAGGAATGAAAATGTGCTGTTGCCAGTACAGCCCAAGGACAAGCCCTGGGGTGTCCTTCGAAAAGAATATAGCTCAGACTACAGCCATGAGAACAGCAGACTTACTGTGGTGAAGAATCATGGCGGTAGCGGTGTGAGGGTCCAGCGGAGGCCATAAGTGGCGCGCATGTGCTCGCGGTCTTGAGGTCTCGAGATCTCGCTGTCTCGCTGTCTCGCTGAATGGGGGAAGAGGCACTGCATGGGGGAAGAGGTGGAAGTGGTCACAGCAGGTCCTTGGTGCTCAGTGGTATATCCAAGTGTGAACAGCACCAATGTTGTTTATTCTATGGCGCTGCCCCTCCTGGCTGGTCGCCGCCCATGGCAGCCATGCCAGCGGAGGAGTGTGCTGATTGAAAGAATCATAGCCATGGTTACCTTTTTAGAGCTTTATTTTGGGGGGAGAGAGAGACTGAGGGGGGAGGGAGAGAGGGGTGGTTGACGGGAGGAAGGAGTGGAAAAGGAAAGGAGACAGAGAATGCACAGAGGCCCACCCACTTTTTAGGCTGGGATGCCATCTAAGGCTGATGACGTAATTAAGGACCAAATTGTTACATGGGCTTTTAGCCCAGACAGTTCTGACTCAACAGCACAACTGCTTCAGACACAGTTCAGCTTTACTGTTTTCCCAGAAAGGTCCTTACTCTGATAGGAAAGCTTTTTCTCAGATTCCCTTTTGCAGCTGTGGACCTATAAACCCGGGACTTGTAGGAAAGCAGGCAACTGTGCTGTTCTCACTGGCTTTAGCTTAGTTTGTTCATTAGCAATCTTCCCCTGGGTCCTGCACCTTCCTGTCTCAGCTCTGTGCTCCAGGAAGTTTACAACTGCAGCAATCCTAGTATGCCCGAAATGCATTTCAACTCAGAGATGCTGGCCAGTCACTTCTGGGTTTTTGGTCAGAAGCTAGAATACAATGCTAACAGAGTTTGCATTGCTTCTGGGGATCTTTGCATTAGGACAATTAGGAGCACCTTTTCATTCTAAAATGCTCACTCAAGCAAAACCCTTGATGCCTCAGCTTGGCTATTACTGAAAAGCTTTGCTTTTTTGCTTTTCTCAGGTAAAGTTTCCTGCCCTTTTGGGTTCTCCATAGCTCTTTACCCGCACTCTCCCAAATGTTTCCCTCAGGGGACTCTGACCCACTGTCTTTTACTAGCTTGAGGAGACAGAGCTTAGAAGAGGTTTTTAGGAACTTGTCCCTGCCTCCTGCATTGCAGGGAGGATTTTTAAAGATTGAAAGAGAACTTGGAGAGGTTTTGCTGTCTTAAGAGGTTTGTTGTTTTCCCTTAGAGCTAATCACAGGTGGTCCCCATACTAATATCTTCAGGTGATTCTAATTTGTCCTTTTGAGAAAGTTAAAGGCTTAGTTGTTAAGTTTTTTAAGAGAGAAAGATTAAGGCTTTTTAGAGAGAGTTTTTCCCCAAATTATCCAAGAAAAATTTTAGATTAAGAGAAAGATTTTTTCCGAAAAGAGAGAAAGACCAACTTCTCCCAAAATTTCTAAACTTTAAACTTTGGCTTTTTACACTCCCATTTTGCCCCAGGAAGAAAACACTTTCTCCTGCTGCTTGGACTTAGCATTTCAGCTGCCCTCAGGTCAAAAGCTTCTGTAGCAAAATTTTTCTTCCCCATAAGCTCAAAGAAGAGCTTTTTTCCTACCTGTAAAACCCAAAGAAAGAGTTTTTTCCCCCAGTTTGTGTTCATAGCCCCCAAGTTAGAAAATTGGAGTTTTTCTGTCTAGTTGCCTTACTTATTTTTTTGTACACAATCTTACCCTTGTAAGTTTTTCCTACACTATATTACTACACTATACCTTATACTTATTCACAGATAGAAATTGACAAAGGGATAGAAGATAGAAATTTTGACAGAAGGGAATTTTGTGCTGCAGCATTAGACATCATTCCAGTCTGTTTTCCTTTTTTTCTCTAAGATAAAATCCTTGCCCCTCAATAATTTGCCCCATGTGGGCACCAGATATTGGTGAAATTATTAAGGCCACTCCACGTAGTTAAAAGGGAGGTTTATTTTGTGGGGTAACTTACAAGTGAAGGGATAGGTAAGAGGGTATGGGAAAGGTGTGGCACAGTCCGGCAGTGTTCTCTGGAGAACTCTGCTAGGTCTACCTCCAGCGAAAGGGTCCAGGAACCAAGAGTGCTGGTCCATCCAGATCTTCAGGGTCCTCTCTCAGCCCAGCCTTGTAGGTGTGAGAGTTACCTAAGCCTCAATGGGGGTTGGAACTTCCAGATCAAAGCTGGAATGGCTACCCACTACAATAATTTTATAGTTTGAATTTTTGGTATAACTCCCCATTGGCCTCCCAGGAGATTTAAGAACATAAAATTATGGTTGCGTTTTTTTAGCCATCATGTTATCAAGAAGAAATATTTTTTAAATTTTCTTGATTTCAATTTACTCCTGTTTTTAAAAATGCATCCAAGTTTGTTTATGTTGTTTCTTATCACTCATTTTTTGTTATTTTGTACAAAAATGTAAATTTCAAAACAATGTTTGAATAATAGAAGACTATAAAATTTCTTTTTCTTAAAGATCCTTTTATTAGATATAATTTCTTATTTTCCTAGTGAGTTTTTGGATAGATGCATAATTTGATCAAGGAACCAGCTATTAAGTATACCTGATTTTAAGCCAACTTTTTTTTTAGTTAATTGTTTTAGGCTTATTTGAAAACATATATAGAAGGGCAAATCTTGTTTTTAAAATGAATCACATTTGTACTCGGTATGACTACAAACTTAGCTTTTAGCACTTAAAGGATTTGATCCTCATATGGTGGTTGGTCATTAATTTACATGTCTTAATTATCTTTAACAGTTTACAACAAGCTAGTAGCTTTTATAAGATCAGAATTTTACAATTTTTGACATAGATCTCTAGTTAACTTTTCTTAGTTTAAGTATAAACTTAAACTTGTTGTAACCTTAGGAATTTATCTTTGTACAAAAATCTATTCTAATCTAAAATAATTTGGAGATTTGCTGTTGCTTCTCAAGTTTCAAAGACGATGTAATAATGAACAGAGGACACATCAGCACTAAGAAATGTCACAGGTGCCACCCTTATCCAGGAACAGTCAGAGCTGCTCCTGGCTTTCCTCCTCTGCAGGTTTGTCGTGCTAGTGTTTTCTTGAGATGGAGGTGCCAGTGGTTCAGTATTACTGTCATCCTTCAATAAGGTTTTATTTATTTATTTATTTGTTTGTTTGTTTGTTTGTTTGTTTGTTTATTTATTTGTTTGTTTATTATTTTTAGAGCAAGGAAACTGAGGTGAAGCAGCACATTTAGCCTTTTTTCCTCTTTTTTTCTCCTTTCCATTCCTGTCTCCAAACAACGAATGTTTCATCCATTGCAAATTTCTGTTAAGTAGACCCCAGACTCAAGTAACTCATTCCAAATGTTTCCTCCTGCTATATCCTTTCTACATTTGCAATCATTCTGTAACTTTCTTTTTCTTTCACATTAGTCCTCTCCTATTTTTTTTATAAATAGCTATATGTATTAATTATCAAACTTGATAATTCCACAAATGTGTGCTTATATGGAAACATTATATTGCCTTTCTATATATAACATTTTTTTTAACTTTTTAAATTTATTTTCCATATTAACTATAGTTTTGCCTCCATGCCCTCCTCGCATTACCTCCCTACACCTCCAATCTACCCCTTTTCCCATCCACTTCTCCTCTGTCTTCATTCAGAAAGGGACAAGACACCCATGGTCTTGAACAAAACATAGCACATCAAGTTGAGGCAGGTCTGAGCTCCTTCCATAGATTAAGGCTGGTTGAGGTAATTAAACATGAGGAACAGATTCCCAAAGCCAGCTAAGCACCAGAGACAGGTCCTGATCTCATTGCTAGGAGCCTTACAAATAGACCAAACTACACAGCTATCATACACATGCAGAGGGCCTAGGTTGGTCCTATAAAGGCTCGATAATTGTTGGTCCAGAGTATATAAGCTCCTACCAGCTCAGGTCAGCAGTCTCTGTAGGTTTCTCCAAAATGAACTTGACCCCCTGGCTCATACAATCCCTCCTCCCTTTCTTCAGGAGGATTCCTGGAACTTGTCCTAGTGCTTGCCTGTGGATCTCTGCATCTCTTCCATCAGTTACTGCATAAAGACTCTGAGGACAATTAGGGTAGTCACCAATCTGATCACAGTAGATGGCCAGTTCAGGCACCCTCTCTACTATTGCTAAAGGTCTTAGCTGAGGTCATCCTTGTACATTCCTGGGCAAATTCATGCCCATGTGGATAAAACACCTCAACATAAATCCAGTTACAACCAACCTGATAGAAGAAAAAGTGAGAAGTAGCCTTGAATGCATTGGCACAAGAGGTTACTATCTGATTACTACACTAGTCTGACAGATACTGAGATTGACAGTTAATAAATGGGACTCCCTGAAACTCAAAAGCTTCTGTAAGGTAAAGGACACTGTCAGTGAGACAAAACAGCATCCTATAGAATGGGAAAAGATCTTCACCAACCCCATATCTGAAAGAGGGCTGATCTCCAAAATATGTAAAGAACTCAAGTACTAGACATGAAAATACCTTTTCATGCTCAGAATGTGTATTTTGGTTTCTTTACTGCACCCATTTTCATTCATGGTACACTATAAAAGATCAGTAAAGTCTCCAGTCTCTCTATGGACTATTCCAAGGCTAAAAGTTTTATTTTGATACTAAAAGAGCCGCAATACAAAAACATTTTTAAGGCAAAAACCTAACAGGGAGGGAACATATATTCCTACTCTTAGGAAAGTTACTCACTTATTGTAACCTGTTAAGGATGATTAAGAAATGCCAGTTAATGGTCAGCCACCTTAAATACAATTGGAATTTAAAGTCCTAGTCTTATGAAAGTTCCTAACTTATTGTAACTTTTAGAGATAATTAAGAAATACAAGTTAATGGTTAGTCACTTTTTAAATGATAAAATTCTTTAATATGCTCAAAACTATACTTATAGTCATTCTAAGTACTAATGTAATTAAGTATAAGAATAAGACTTATTTAGCTCCTTGTATATATTTTCAAAGTTAATCCTAAAACAAATGACTAGAAGCAAGCAAACTTTGTCTATTCAGACATACTTAATAGACAGGTGGTTCTCAAATGCTTCAGAGATCTGCAGAATATGGCATTTAAAATGTTTAAGCTCTTGAGGACAGCCTGGTCTACAGAGTAAGTTCCAGGACAGGCACCAAAACTACACAGAGAAACCCTGTCTTGAAAAAATTAAAAAAAAAAATGTTTAGGCTCCCTGTTTCAGATAGAATTGCCCAAACATAGAAGGAACCATTAAGGCATCCAAAGAATATAGATAGCACAGGTCAACTCTGTCTGGATTGTGGTAACATTAACTGTCAATAGATGAATCTTTCCCACCTGCCTATTCCCAAATAACCACTCAGAGGCTTTTCTTAATGATAAACATTTGGCTGATGGCTCAGACATATTATTAGCTAGCTCTTACATATAAATCAACCCATTTCTATCCATAGCTGTATATTTATAGGTTCTTCCCTGACCCCGCCCTTCCTAATCCATTACTTACTTTGAATGTAATCCCTAATCTTGTTCTACCTGGCATTTGGACAAAATAGCTTTATTTATCAACCAACAAGAGCAATACATATTC
Organism: Peromyscus eremicus; assembly: GCF_949786415.1. Classification (NCBI taxonomy): domain Eukaryota; kingdom Metazoa; phylum Chordata; class Mammalia; order Rodentia; family Cricetidae; genus Peromyscus; species Peromyscus eremicus. The sequence continues at coordinate 7,321,169 of NW_026734286.1, read as the reverse complement.
ACAGCATACAGAGAGACCATCCCAGAGCAACTAACCATTGGGAAAACTGCTCTATGCCTTACCTGTTGTCAGGGCTTTCCTCAAACTGAATATTTTTGGATTCATTGCCATACTTTGCCTAGTAAAAATAATGTCACTCCCCCAAGTTGCTCCTCCACAGAACAAAATTTCAGACTTGGGTCTGGCAGCCAAAGTCCTATGTATTGTGGGAAATCATTCCATTTAGCCAATGGCTTTGGGGAAGAAGCCCTAGGCTGTGGTTTATCTACATATGTGACCCCTTAAGATCTGAGGGAGAGTTGTCATTCATATTCTTGGGTTGTCAAGACTGGGTCAGGTGGTGAAGAATGGCTTTCAGTTGGTCCCCATTGGTCTTAAGGAGATTGAATAATGCTTCAAATTTCTGTCTCTCATCATGCTACATTTATGTAAGACTTCAAAGCTCAAAGTCTTATTAATCAATGCAGTTCTGATAAACTATTAATGTAGCTCTGGGAAAGCTTTACTTCTATTGTCAGAGTCACAAGCTCGAGATTTTAAACTCCATTTGGTTGTTTTCGAGGTACAGACTTAAAAGTTCTTCTTATTGAGCTAAAACACCAGAATAATCTATATACATCCAGTCTTCTGGATAGAGAGAAGAGACTCTGCTTTTTTCATATTTAAAATCAAGACCAATTGAGCTATTGCCCTTCTGCTCCACAGAATGTTTCTGTCCTCTCTGAGATCACCTTAAAGAGTGTTCATGCTTTTAACCCAGAATCATTTTTGGGTCCCCAAGCTTTTACCATGACACAAGGGCATGAGTCTACTGCTCTTCTCACAATATGGATATGAGTACATATTACCAACAGTAGTAATGCTAACATATCTAAAACTAGTACCTCTTTATATAAACTTAAAAAAGTCTTGTAAGCTTCAGGTCATCTACTTCCATCCACCTCTCACATGTGAAATGGACTCCAGATATATACTCTTGTCAATCAACAGCCTGCTTCCCCACCTGACTATTCCTGAGGGTGGAATTTTCCCCTTTCTCTGGTCTTGGGACTCCCCTCCCAGAGTGACAAGGACTGTGGACCTAAAGGTTTCAAATGGACACCCAAAGAACAAATTTTCCCCTAACCTCCTCAGCTTTATCTTATGTTGCTAATATGTATCTCTTTCAGCAGATTTCTAAGCAATCAAATGCTGCAGACTGCTCTAACTGCTGCCTGATTTTCTACCAACAAAAGGCTGGGATGTTAAGTTTCAAACTTGGGACAAATAGCTGAGGTGACTAACATACCAAATCTGAATTTGGTCACCAGTTTTTCCCAGAGTCCTCCAGTCTCTACCTGTAACAGGGTATGGCTGGCATACTGAACCCCCTACCCTGAATTCTTCTGCCTGGAGGCTGGGCTATCCTTCCCCCAGAGGCTCTTCCATATGTAGTTTAGGCATTTTGGTCACCTGTCTCTTTTGTATGTTTGGCCTCCTGACTGCTCCACCTGGTTCCCACCTTTTTTCTTCTCCTCCTTCTCTCTCCACATGACCCAGCTCAGTCTGGTCTTATCCACTTCAGATTCCCTCAGACATCCCTGCTTCTAACTATGCTCTTCCACACAACTACAATAAACTTTTTCCTCCACCATACTTAGGAGCAGTCATGTCCTTTTCTTTTTATTCTTTTTCTCATTCAAGCACACCCAATGATACAGTTCAAAATTATGAAATTTGCTCCATTAGTTCATATACCATGAAATTAAGCATTCATTTAAGCATTAACTAAAGCATCAGGAGAAGAGATCTGAGTTTCAGTCAGATCCTGTGAAAGGACAAGTCCCAAAGGACCATGGCTGGCCTGGAAGTCTAAAGGTCTAGAAACAATTCGGTCTTTGTGGCCAAAAAGTGTCTGTAGCATGAATCTTAAAGAGTCTTATTAATAAAATCAGACCTGAGGCAGGTATTGGGGTGAATACTGGAAGATCAGAGAGACAGAACAAGCCACAGCTAACCTCACCTGGCCAACTTCTCAGCTAATCTTGTTTCCTCAGACTGGAAGCCTCTGTGTCCTCATATCCGAATGGCTCTTAGCTGAACTGTGATGCTTGAAAGCCTGAAAGCTTAACCAGGCAAATGCTTCTAGTTTCTGGTCTTCACACCTTATAAATCTTTCCTTCCTACCATCACTCCCTGGGATTAAAGGCTCGCTTGCTGGGATTAAAGGCTGGGATTAAAGGCCTGAGTCACCATGCTTGGCTGTATCCTTGAACAGATGGATTTCTGCCTCTGGAATGCTAGGATTAAAGGGGTGTGCTGCCACTGCCTATCCTCTATGTTTAATATTGTGGCTGCTCTGTCTCTGGTCCCAGATAAATTTATTAGTGTGCACAATATTTTGGAAAACTCAATCCCTCCACATTTCCTCTCTTTTTGTCTAAATTTTAAAAAAGCTTATAACTAATACAAAAAAACTATCTAATAAGTATATACAATATATACAGTCAAAAATTACATTAACAATGTCTATTCCATTAACATTTGACAGATTGAGACAAATACTCCATTATATATATTAACAATGTCCAGTCCAGTAACATTTGATAAACTCGTAGAAAAATATCATTACTTCTCCTATTTAAAACAAGTAATTCCTTTTTAAAAGTATTTTTTCTTTTCATAATAGATTCAGTAATTTACCTTTTGTCATTTTTATATCTTCCTATTTTTCTTTTTAGTGTAGATTCAGTGATCTACCCATTTATCCTATTATTTCTTTATCTTTTTTCTCAGAGTAGATTCGATCTACTTCATATCTATATTCTCTTTTTATCTTTTTCTTTCTTTTTTTTAAACAAAACCTCTGAATCTTATCTCCTTGTTCAGTTTTTTCCCTGACTATTAACAATCAACAACTTGTAACCAACCATTGTAAACAATGACAATATCCATAACTCATTAAACGACCAAAAACTACCCACACCACTTCTTGGGAATGTGGGCGTCTTTTTCTTAAAATTACTTCCCACTTTCTTGGGGTGAAGATATCTTTAAGGAATCCTGAAAAGAAAATTTCTGGGTTAATTGTCAAGTCTTGTATCATTTGTCCAGTTGCTGCAAAATGAGAAAGGGCAGGGCTTGTTTCAAGTCCTTGTTCAAGTAGTCTGTCAGGCTCGATCATCTCAGCTAGCCATCTCGAAATTTCTCTGAGCAGTTTGCAGTCCAAAGCAGATCTTTCCATGGTGTTAATCAGCATAATGGCTTTACCATAGTCCACGTGGAATCATCTTTCTGGAGTCCCTTCTCCTTTTGAAGATTTCAAAGTTGCTGTTAGGCGTGGTCATGGTTCCCTGCAGACTTTTTTGTGTGTGTGTGCCTCCTCTGTGGTTTGGAGTAATGACAGTCTGATAAATGTATGTCTCTCGGAACCATGAATGTTCTTCCCTAGAAGAGAAAATCTTCACAGCAATTTCTCCCCACCATTAGTCTTGCCAAACTTTTCCAAATTGACCTTTGTTGATGCTTTCTTGTAACACGATGGTCCAGGCAATTATTCTCTGAACAAGCAGCAGTAAACCCTTTGTCCCAGATAGCAGCATCACCACAGTCACCACCAACAGGATGAGAAGGAGCGGCAATTCAGAAAAGCAGCCACTGCCTCCATGGTCCCACCACTGTTTGTGGTTTGGCTCAGGCTGAAGCTTCTCCCAAGCCTACTAGGCTGGCCTAAACCTCGGGATCCTCTTGTCTCTCCCTCCTTCAGTAAATCCTACCGGATTGTGTGCCACCACAACCAGCCTAGTGTAGATTGGGCCTGAGCTGGGGCTCAAAAGGCCACAGGCAAGCAGCTTTTTCATGAATTCATATCATGAACGTTGGGCACCAGATGTAGCATGAATCTTCAAAGTTCTTATTAATAAAATCAGACCTGAGGCAGGTATTGGGGTAAATATGGAAGCTCAGAGAGACAGAACAAGCCACAGCTAACCTCACCTGGCCAACTTCTCAGCTAATCTTGTTTCCTCAGACTGGAAGCCTCTGTGTCCTCATATCGGAATGGCTCTCAGTAGAACTGCTCTCTTGAAAGCCTGAAAGCTTAACCAGGCAAATGCTTCTAGTTTCTGGTCTTCAAACCTTATACATCTTTCCTTTCTACCATCACTCCCTGGGATTAAAGGCTTGATTTCTGGGATTAAAGGCCTGAGTCACCATGCTTGGCTGTATCCTTGAACAGATGGATTTTTGCCTCTGGAATGCTAGGATTAAAGGCATGTGCTACCACTGCCTATCCTCTATGTTTAATATTGTGGCTCTTCTGTCTCTTATCCCAGATAAGTTTATTAGGGTGCACAATGTTTTGGAGAACACAATATCACCATATTTGTCCAGCAGAAAATTCTCTCTCTCCCCATTATAAAAACTCTTTGACAGGGACTTTATTGCCAGAGTCCAGCTCTGTTGAGGATCAGGTCCAAAATGAAGGTGTGGAGTTTGTGAGGGAAGCAGAATGACAGGATCTGAGGCTGAATCTTAACAGCTGCTGTTTATTTCATTAGTAACTGTGCAGAATTACTAGAACTCATGCAGAGTGGAGCAGACCTTTCATCTTAGCACTCTACAGCAGAGGCAAACTTTTCTTTATGATTTTTAGGCTAGTCTGGTCAGCACATCAAGTTCCTGTCCAGTCAGGACTGCAGAATGAGACCCTGATAAAGAAAATGAAACAATAGAAGTATGATGTAAAAATAAGTATTCTTAATTTGCTTTACTTATTTTCACTAACAATGCAGAAGTAAGAGAAAATAAATCTGTACACTGTAACACGAATCTTAAAAGGTCTTATTAATAAAAACAAAGCCAGAGCTAAGTATTGGGGTGAACGCTGAAAGATCAGAGAAACAGAACAAGTAACATCCAACCTCACTTTGTCAATTCCTCAGCTGATCTTGTTTCCTCAGACTGAAAGCTTCTGAGTCCTCATGTGAATGGATCTCAGCTGAACTGCTGCTAAAAGCTAAAAGTTTAAAAAAGACTCTAGTTCCTGGTCTTCATGCCTTACATACCTTTCTGCTTCCTGCCATCACTTCCTGGGATTAAAGACATGTGTCACCATGCCTGGCTCTTTCCAGTGTGGCTTTGAACTCACAGAGATCTGGATGGACCTCTGCCTCTGGAATGCTAGGATTAAAGGGGTGTGTGCTCTCATTTTCTGGCCACTATGTCTATCTGGTGGCTGTTGTGTTTTCTGACCCCAGATAAATTTATTAGGGTGCATAATATATTGGAGGACACAATATCAACACAGTAGACTCCTATGTCAAATGGGCAATAACATATATATTTATTATTTAAATAATTAAAAATATATAAATTAATCTATTTATTATTAAATAAATAAATTTATATATTTTTAATTATTTTATTATTAAATAAAGAGATAAATTATATAGAATTTAGTCATTAGAGTACTGAGGCTCTCTAGTAAATATAGATATAAGTAAAAAGCTCACTCTGATCCTGTAGGGTTTACTTCTCTAAATCCTGTATTTATATTGATGGGACTTTTCTACAGAATAACAGTTTAAGAGAGTGCATATTAGTGTATAGGTGTTTTTTTTAAATCATAATTTTTTTTTTAACAAAAATGAAAGTCATAGCACGTTTTCTACAGCACGCCTGAGGTATTGCTAGCCCAGAAAGTGGCAGGTTTCCTTTGTCCTTTCTCAGTTCATAGCAAAACCTAATTCCCCAGAAAAGGGTCCTCCTGAGTGCAGAAATAGTTCAGGGAAGACTTTGCAGTCCAGCCCCAAGTTCTGCATCAATGTCAATCTCTGCAGGTCTGGGGCAGTTCTGTGCCTGGGGTGAAAGCCAGGGCTGCCAATCATTGGGCTCCCTCACTTCACAGCACTGTCCCTAAGAGAGCTGTTTAGATCACTCAGGCCTCCGTAGCCAATCAGGACCTGCAGATGGACTGCCAATCAGAATGGGGAGGGCACTTCCGGTCGGCCCTGCAGGATGGTCTGTGGCTCAGTGGTTAAAGGCGGGTCTCCTGTTTGTGTGCTGGGCTGTGACTGGCTGCTGGGAGCCACGAGGAGAGCGGGTGAGCACTGAATCCAACATGGTGAGTGAGGGGCCACCGTCCCACGTATGGAGAAGCCGCGGGAGCCAGTGTGGGTTCCCCCGGGGCTGTGGAAATGGCGTCAGGTCGCGGTGTCTGGAGTGATTCCCTTTGGTCCCCTGAGGTCCCTGCAACACACAGGCAGAAGCAGGACCTCTGAGTGATTTATCGCTGGGGTTTGCGCCTTCACAGAGCATGGGGGAGTGTGGGCCTTTGTGCGGAAATACCCTAGTCACCATGCAAGGCATGGTGATCATGGTGATCATTTTTTCATTTCATTCTGTAAAAACTGTAGGCAGGGAAGGCAGATTTGCTAACTTGCAGAGCCCTGGTCACTCTGTTGTCTCCTAAAAGTTCTGCACTTGGCACTGAACATTCAGGTGTAGGATCCATCTGCAGTTAATTCTGTGCAGGGCGTAAAGCCTGTGTCATTAACACATTTGCATGTAGATGCCAGGGTGGTTCATTTACCTGTGTCATTAAGGAGAGACTTACTGTGATTTCTGGCCTCATGTGGTAAAATTGAATTTATATTTATTGTTTTTTTATTTCTAAGTATGCTTTCATGTTCTGTTGATCTCTTTATTTTTTTCCCAGACAGTACAATTCCCCCCGCACCCCACTGAGATAGATTTTCTCTGTGTAGCCCAGACTGTCCTGGTACTCACTCTGTAGACCAGGCTGGCCTCAAACAGCCAAGTGCTTCCTTTAAAGGTGTGTGCCGCCACCACCGCCCAGTTCAGTGCAGTCTTTATTGCAATTTTATTCAAAGTTAGAAGTCAGATGGTGTCACAGTGTTTATGTACTATTGATTCAGTCCTGTGATGACCAATTTTTCATTCATGATGACATTTTCTCATGTTATTTTTGTTTCTCATGCAATTTACTTTGTACCATAAATTGTTAGACTTTAATTGAACTTTTGCTGTATCCGTAGCTCCAATTCTGCATTGTCATAATATAATATTGACGTAATGGACACATGGTTGTTTTCTACTCAAGGTTAGTCCAGCTCCCTGCTAATGAAGCCCATCCTCCATTAGGCACAGTTCCCAGTGGGATCCCCAAGTCTCCATGATTAAAAGTGCATGGTTACACCCTTTCCTTAAAAAGACTCTTTAATTAGGTTTACATGTATGTAGGAGGAGATGGTCCCTGTGTCCTAGGCAGGTAGGCCCCATGCAGCTAGGGAACAGAGGAAAGAATTCCATGACCCCAACCAGAGACAGTTGAGTCCATCCATGTGTTTCCCCAACTGACTGTAACAGTTGAAGCCAGTTGTTGTCATCCAGGTCTGTCACCTTCTCCTCCGTCCCCAGACATAACATGTTGCTTGGCCCCATTTTCTCCCGATTGAGTCTGGTCTGGGCTGTGATCAGACAGATTTGTGACTCTCCATGTTTGCTGGACTGAAGTCTTTTGGTTTAATTTATTAAAATGTTTAAATCAGTGGTAGTGTTGCTTGCTGTTAATCCCAGCACTTGAGATGCAGAGACAGGCAGATCTGTGAGTGTGAGGCCAGCCTGGTCTACAGAGTGAGTTCCTAGGACAGCCAGGTCTGTTACATAGAGAAACACTGTCTGGAAAAACAAAAAGCATTGCCTTGGTCATAGTGCTTCACAGCAAGGGAAGAGTCATAAGACAGGTTATGTAGTATTTTGTTATATTATATCTGTATTCTCCATATGCCCTGGGAAATCAAGTAAGGTTAAATGAAAGAGTAATGTGCTGTGGAATATTTTTTTTAACTGGACAAAGATTTGTTACCTTTGTTTATGATGTGGAATAATATCTTATGTAAAGGTGTTATATTTGTATCTGCTGCATTTGTTTAATGATGTGAGGATGTGTTACATTTGTTTACCCAGCATTTGTTTAATTATGAAGAGATGTGTTGCTGTTTCACTTTGCCTGTCTAAGGCACCTGGATGGTAAATAAAAAGCTGAATGGCCGCTAGCTAGGCTGAAGAGGGATGCACAGGGCTGGTGGGCAGAGAGAATAAACAGGAGCAGAAATCTATGATCCAAAGAAAGAGAGGGAAGAAGAAAGGAGAGAATGAGGGAGAAAGAGAGGGACTAACCCAGGGCCAAGAGCCTGGCAGCCACCAGCCAGACATGGAGAGAGCAGGAAAGATATACAGAAAGAATTAAAGGTACAAAGCCCCGTGGCATGAGGCAGATAAAGAGAAACAGGTTAACTTAAGTTGAAAGAGACAGCCAGAGGTGAACCTAAGCTAGGCCAAGCATTCAAAACTAATAATAAGTCTCTATGCCATGGTTTGGGAGCTTGCTGGTGTCCCCCTAAAAATGCCTCGTACATTTGATGTTTCAATGTGGGGCATGAAATTTCCACATACATCCTGAGAAAGCTGAAAAAAAAAAGTAAAAAGAAAAGAAAAGAAAACAAAAAGAACAAAGAAAACCAGACAGAGCTTCTTTAAGAGGTTCTGCCGTACAGAAGAGCATTTAAAGAGCCCTTTTCACCTGTGGACATTCAAACAGTATTGGACTATCACGTAATAGGGGATCTTTGAAATCAGACTAAATGCATTTTGCATCGTGGTTTGACTCAAGCCTGTCATGACCTGTGTCTAAATGTTGAGGGTTGAATGAAAAATCTTCCAGGTAGTGTGCTGACTTTGAGCCTTTGTCTTTGGTGTGAGCCTTCATGGTGACTTACAATCACAATTGTGACATAGAGTCACAATTGGTGACTTCTTCTTAGGAGGAGGAGCCTTTCTGGAGGAATATAGTCTCACCACATTTCTTTGTTTTGTTGAAAGTGAGCAGCCCCCTTCCTTCTCATGTAGGCATGCCATCACCAACAGTACAGACTTCATTCTTAAATAATGTAAGGTAAAGTAGAAGCAATTGCTTTTCCTTGTCAAAATCCATATTTCTTGCCTGATGTTTTTATGTTTATATTTTTGGCAGATTGAATCAGGTTTTTGTACATGTCAGGCATTTGCTCTTGTGCTGAACTTTACCCCTGACATGACTTTTGAACTTTGGCATTGGTGTCATTTTTCAGAGCCAGAATGCATTCATTCATGAAATTAATAGTGATCTCCTGAATCATTGAATCGTCGATGTGTAATATTGTCTCCACCTTTGTGTATGTTTTTACAGTTTTACATTATTTTCAAATGTGTTATCTTATCTGTTCAACCATCTGTCTATACTCCGTCCCTTTGGGTGTTTGTTTTACTGTTTTAGGATCAGCATTTACTTTACTAATGATCTTGAGAACTCATTGATCTGTCAGACAGCAACTTAATAACAATGCTTTGCTTCCTGGGAATGAATAGCCTTACAGTTCAATAGACAAATATAGAACTGGCGTGAATGTTTCACTCTATGGAGAAATTTTGAGTGAGGCCTGAGTGCTTTCTGTTTTTTTTTGTTGTTGTTGTTGTTGTTAGAGACAGGGTCTCACTATGTACCTTTGGCAGTCCTTGCAATCTCTACATAGACCAGGCAGGCTCAGAAATCACAAATTTCGCCTGTCTCTGCCTCCCAAGGGTTGGGATTAGAGTTGTGCACCACCCACCCTTATTGTGTATCCTTTCTTGAAGTAATTTTCATGAAGTTCTGCTGATGTATACTAAATAGTGTTACTCTGTTTGCATGTCTCTCTGTATATATTCCTAGGCATTTCTCCTGCTGTGCCATATTCTATTCTGTGGGCACTGGAATGGAAGGTGTCATTCTCTCTTGATGTTTCCTTTTAAAATGAGTTGGTGACTGCATTTGATATTTACTCTCCCATGTCATAGAATGTATCAAGCACACAGAATTATGAGAATATATTCTCAATGAAGTCTATATGTACAATGCAGTCTCACCGTTTCTATTATATGCATATATGGGATACTTTAGGATGCAGTGACCTATGAGGATGTGCATGTGAACTTCACTCATGAAGAGTGGGCTTTGCTGGATCCTTCCCAGAAGAGTCTCTACAAAGATGTGATGCTGGAAACCTACTGGAACCTCACTATTGTAGGTAAGAATGTGAGCTTTCTGTCAGCTTTTTTTTTTTTTTTTTTTTTTTTTTTTTTTTTTTTTTTTTGGTTTTTCGAGACTGGGTTTCTCTGTGTAGCTTTGAGCCTTTTCCTGGAACTCACTTGGTAGCCCAGGCTGGCCTTGAACTCACAGAGATCTGCCTGGCTCTGCCTCCCAAGTGCTGGGATTAAAGGCATACGCCACCACCGCCCGGCTATTCTGTCAGCTTTTAACTTAAGGGAAGAAGCCTTTCTTGGAGATTGGTGCCCTCCTATAATTTTGAATGTTAAAGAAGAAAAGTTCTGGTGAATATAGCAGGCATTGTTCTAAAGTTCATGAAAGACAGTAATTTCAATTGTTCCTAATTTCCAGTAATATATCTCATTGTCTGGTACTGTATTTTAGGGTACAGATGGGAAGACCACAATATTGAAGAACATTATCAAAATTCTTCAAGACATGGCAGGTAATTTTTACGTGCAAGCTGATATATATGTATGTCTGTGATAAGTACTGGATTCCTGGTTCCTGGGTTCCTCCATCACTGATGCAATAAGTCAAATCAAACCAAATTAATAAATCCAGATTTAATAAACATAGCATAGCAAAGCAGAGCACTCCAGGGGCTCTCAGGATGTCAGGAGACAGAACAGGAGAGCACCCATGGCAGCTCTATGGACCAGGTCTTAAAGAGCCAGTAGGCATGGACATGGTCCCAGACATCTCTGGGGGAGGAGCCACCAATGGTGGGCTTTCTGGAATGAGGCCACATCAGCTGGAAATTGTAAACATCCCAACTTTATTTTGGGTATATATGGGAGCAGGTTCAAGTCTGTCTACTTCTTGCTAGCATGGGACCATGTGCAGAGGCATGAGTGTTGAGTCAGGTGGACCTATGCTCAGCAGGTTTATGGGCGGAGAAACATTTGGATAGCAGCCATCCAGGAGACCTCATGCGTCTGTTCTTGAGGAGGTGGAGAAGGTGGGTTGCTAGGAGAAAAAAGAATAACTTTTTATCACTGGCCTTATGAACAGGGATAGGCATTGGTAGTAGGAAGACTACCAGAAAGAATGGAACTGAGAATTGTCTTGGTTGTACAAAAGAGTCAAGGGTGAATGAGTGAGGCATGAGGGCAGATATGCCCTTAATTGGGACATCTTGGAAAACAAGGTTTGAGTTGCTGGGTAGGTGCCCACTTGTGCCTGGAGAGGTGGTACCAGCAATGAAATCGCCGGAGCTTGAGGAGATGGCATGCCAAATCTAGGGATGATGTGTTCCAGGAGTACTGGAGCCATGTATCTTCTGTTTTTCTGGAGGTTGGGAGAGCATCCATCCTGTAAATGTGTCAATAAGAGTTAAGAGATATGGAGCCATTTTATGAACAGGCATGTGGGTGAAATCTACCTGTTAGTATTTGTCCAGTCGGCGTTCTTTTTGGTGGTTGGCATTCTCAGAGCTGTTGCAGGAGCTGGTATACCTGCAGGGCCCCCTGTGGGTTTGGCCTTGGCCCTGGCAGGAGGAGTGAACCTACAGAATATGCTCAAAAATGGGTGGGGTCAAAAATAGGCTCTAGACACTGATATTTTTTTCCATCAGGCCAGACTTCTAAAGTAGCCAAGCCCTTTTCCCAGGAACCTTCAGGTGTCTGTAAAACTACTAGAACAGATATACAGCTTGGTGTCATAGTACAAAGCTATGGCTTTGGGTTAAAAGGCATGGATATTTTTAAGTCTAAATTCACTGAACAAAGGAGGTTGTGGGAATGGAGGAGGGAGTTGAACATGCCTGCAGGGTTCTATATCCTCTCCAGTGCTAACCTAGCTCTAAAAGCTGGACCAGTAAAATCCACAGAAATTTAAGGACCCCTGAAAACTGTTTATAATCAATGGTTTATCAGTTTGTCAAAACTGCATTTATCAAAGCTAAAATTTGAACCTCTGAAGTTTATCTGAAATCAGTTTATCCTGTACCATGAGTCTGTGAATTAGGCACACCTGTCTGTATTTTTAACAGGAAACATACTAATGAGCTACTAAGGTGCTTGTAGGTTTGGGGTTTGAAGTGCTGTTAACTGGCAAATCTCTTAGTACCCTGGTCATCAAACACCATCAGAACTGAGAAGGATAAGTAAATGAGCAGGAGTGAGCCAGCTTTCCTGTTACCCAGGCAGTCCCAAGCCTCTCCGAGGTCACTGGGCGACAAGTCCCAGAGGTAGCACTTCTTCAGATGCCAAGCTCAGAGGATCGGACAGATTCTTTGTGGAGTAGAAATTTGGGGAGATTGGCCTATCTGTCTTGGCAGAGTGGGACAATTGTTCCCCCAGTGCTCCACCTATTCATAGTCTGGATATGATCTCAGCAGCACTTAAAGGTGTAAAGCAGCTTTTCGCTGTGTGGCTGGCTTTGTTACTTTTGAGGCATGCCTCCAGGTAGAAGTTCTTCTGTGGCCATCCATCTTCTTGGAGAAGATACAGGATGCTTCCAGGAGTTGGCATGTCTCTCTTAAAAAGCTTTTATATTGAATGCTATATTCTCAGTTCTCTGACAGTGTTTGAGAATCGGGGAACAAAATCTGTTAGGTATATCTATACTAGACAAATGTTGTTTAGGTTTAACTTTGAGGGCATATGTAAGTTAAGTCTAAATGTACAGTTTACCCAATTAGTTACAGCTTACCAATGTTAGTAAAAGCCAGAAGATTCAGTCTGTAGTTTTCAGTGGTGATCCTAAGATATATCAGGCCATACCAAGTATTAACATTGCTGACAATTTATATTTCAGTATCAGTGATCAAAACCAGCATCGTTTAAAATCCTGTTTAATACACCTTGTTTTTAGGACAGGACAGAAATTATCCAACAGAAATATATCCTAACCCGAGTTATATTGGAGACCTAATGTCTCCTTGGTGGGGCCATTCCAAGTGGTTACCCTTATTAAAGATGGTTTTGAAGTATTTCTTTAACCTCAATCAAAATGGTGACTTGTGATGTTCTCTAGAACAGTTTCCATCTGGAGTCACAAGCCTTACAGATTTTAAAACATACCCATTTAGCAAGACACATTCAGGACACATAAACTCAGGAATTCAAAACTAGTCAGAAACACACATGTGTGACTATACCATTCACACATTTCCACCACACATAAAAAGTAAACAGGATCATTAACAGAAACAATTTTTTTTTAATGAGGCTCCTAGCAGATCGGGCCGCCTGATACCCGGATCCCAGAGAAGGCGCTGCAGAGGGAAACTGAAAAGCAGAGTAGCAGCACATGCTGCCCAGTTGAGTTAGTCAGAGCAGCAAGATGAGAATATCAGAAAAAGAGATTTTAAGAGGGAGGAAGGTGTAGCAGAGTGTATTGAAGGAGAACAGGTTTAAGGGTGTAGTGGGCAGGTATAATTTTAGGGGTCGGGAGTATGGGAACAGGGCCCCCTGGGCTGCAGCGAAGTGGTGGCTGTGGTGATGGTGGCAGCGGTGGTGGTGGAGGTGGTAGTGGAGTTAGTAGATACAGTGGTGGAGGTGTTTCTGGTGGTGAAGTCCGTGGTAGTGGTGATGGTGGTGGAGATGATGGAGGTGGAGGTGGTGGTGGAGGTTAGTTGTGGTAGTAGTGATGGTGTGTTGGTGGTGGTGGCAGCATCTCTGGTAGGAGGGAAGAAGGAGGGAGTGAGCAAACAGACAGACAAACAGGCTGGAGACATTTATGCAGTAGTTCAGGGTGTGAGAGCAGACAACAACAGAGAGAATGGATGTATTGCAGGGAGAATCCCGGTGTGACCAGATCATATTCCAGGAAGGAGAGAGGCAGACAGACAGACAATCACAACTAGGGAAGGAGAGGAATGGGATCCTTAGAATCACAGTTTGGCCAAACTATACACTGGGAACAAGATGCAGAGTAACAGGGAAGAGAGAGGAATGGGGGCAGTATTCTTGCATCCCCAATTTGGAGGAGACAACCTCAGAGATTCTGGGGACAGAACTTGGACTTAGCAAGTACTTATTCACAAGCCGTTTGCTGGTGATGTGGTTGTGAGGGCAGGTACACAAATCGCATCTGGGAGCTGTGTGTGGAGTGGACTCTGATGAAGTCTCTCTCACACAGCGGAGTTCCAAGGGCAATGACTGTCACTACTCTGAAACAAGCAGGAGTCACCTAGCACTGCAATGACTCAGTAGGCAGGCAGTCAGGAGGTTGGAAGAGGTCCCGGACTTCTTAAGACAGTTTTCTTTGGGAATGAGAGGCTTACTGAGCTGTTCATTCCGTGTGGTAAAAGTGGAATGGGGAGAGTGAATGGCCTTCCAAGGCACACCACATGGTTGTGGAAGGACTACTCATCCCGGCCATTGCACCAAAGATAAGGATATGATCCCCGGTTGCTGGGTTCCTCTGTCAGTGATGCAGTAAGCCAAATCAAACTGAATTAATAAATCCAGATTTAATAAACAGGGCAGCACAAAGCAGAGCACTCCCAGGTGGCTCTCAGGAAAGCAGGAGACAGATCACGAGAGCACCCATGGCAGATGTATGGGCTGGGTCTTAAATAGCTGGTAGACATGGTCCTAGACATCTCTCGGGGAGGAGACATGGATGGCAGGCTTTCTGCAATGGGGCTGCCTGAGCAGGAGATTTCAAACAGTTTGAAAAAATGTTAATGTGTCCTGAACTTTTAATGTAAAGCAACTGTGTAAATAGGCATAGTTTTGTAATGATTATTAAATTGTCACAACACCATATACTCCAATGTCAGGTAGCTGGTAACTGTTTTCAGAGCATTCCTTTAAGGACAAGACAAGGAAACAATGCTATAGTAGATGTCACAGTTTCAATTATAGCCATTTAAGAGGCATGTTGTAGAACTGTGCATCCAATTACCATCATGCCTTCCAATTTTCATATGATTGATGAGGGCATTAGTGTATGGCCAAGGCCTTTTATAAGCAAAGCTTTGGTATTAAAGCTAGTGTTGCTCATATACTTGTAGTGAGTGATTTAGCATAGTTTAGTGAGAGGAGCACTGTCTTAGAGACCAGGAGGTTGTCTTGGTGTATAAACATGAACCTCTATTCCATGTCTGTATGACACACAAAACATTTGACTATGGGAATGCAATGTGAAAACCCTTTATTTGTTATCTTCCTTTAGCAGGTGTGTCATCTGTCACTCTGGATACAATCCATGTGAGCGTAAGGGACATGGAAGGAAGCATTGTAGTTCTGTCTCTCTCAGAACAAGTGGAAGGTATATGGTAGTCCCCACTATGAGAAGACATGATGACTGTGATACAAGTTTACAATTAATTGGTTTTCCAACTTCAGTGGGAATTCATCAACAAACTCTCATTGGAGAAAATCCTCATAAGTACCAGGAATATGGAAATTCATCTCTCTCTACTGGTTCACTGTGCACATGTAGTGTGGCTCACAGTATAAGAAAATGTTATGAATGCAATCAGTGTGGTCAGACCCTGAGTTCTTCAAATTTTCTTCAAAGATATGAAAGAGCTCATGTGGGAAGAGAAAATATTAAATGTGAGTCATCTACTAAAGGCTTCAGGCTTGACAGGCATCGTCAAACACACCAAAGAACCAATAATGAAGAGGCTCTCTATGAATGTAATCAATATGATAAAGCCTTTATATCTGATTGCTCTTTAGAAGTATGCCAAAGAACACATTTGGAAGGAAAATTCTATGAGTATAATCAAAGCTATAAAGCCTTTATATGTCACAGTCTTCATCATCACGTACATAGAATTCAAACTCAAAAGAAATGCTATGAATGTAATCAATGTAGTAAAGCCTTTGTACAGATGAGTGATCTTCACAGACATGAAAGAATTCATACTGGAGTGAAACGCTATGAGTGTAATGAATGTGGTAAAGTATTTGCACGAAAGAGTAATCTTCAAAGTCATGAAAGAATTCATACTGGAGAGAAACCATATGAATGTAATCAATGTGGTAAAGCCTTTACACAGAAGAGTCATCTTGAAAGTCATGAAAGAATTCATACTGGAGAGAAACCCCATGAATGTAATCATTGTGGTAAAGCCTTTGCAATGAAGAGTTATCTTCTCAGCCATGAAAGAATTCATACTGGAGAGAAACCTTATGAATGTAATCAATGTGGTAAAGCCTTTGCACAGAAGGTTTATCTTCAAAGTCATGAAAGAATTCATACTGGAGAGAAACCCTATAATTGTCATCATTGTGGTAAAGCCTTTGCAAGAAAGTGTTCTCTTGTTATCCATGAAAGAATTCATAGTGGAGAGAAACCCTATGAATGTAATCAGTGTGGTAAAGCCTTTGTATTGAAGAGTCATCTTCACAAGCATGAAAGGATTCATACTGGAGAGAAACCCTATGAATGTAATCAATGTGGTAAAGCCTTTGTACAGAAGAGTAACCTTCTAGGTCATGAAAGAATTCATACTGGAGAGAAACCATATAAATGTAATCAATGTGGTAAAACCTTTGCACATAAGATTTATCTTCAAAGTCATGAAAGAATTCATACTGGAGAGAAACCCTATGAATGTAATCAATGTGGTAAAGCCTTTGTACAGAAGAGTTATCTTCTCACCCATGAAAGACTTCATACTGGGGAGAAACCGTATAAATGTGTCCAATGCGGTAAAGCCTTTGCATTGAAGAGTATTCTTCACAATCATGAAAGAGTTCATACTGGAGAGAAACCCTATGAATGTAATCAATGTGGTAAAGCCTTTGTACATAAGAGTAGCCTTCTACGTCATGAAAGAATTCATACTGGAGAGAAACCGTATAAATGTGACCAATGTGGTAAAACCTTTGCTCAGAAGGTTAGTCTTCAAAGTCATGAAAGAATTCATACAGGGGAGAAACCCTATGAATGTAATCGATGTGGTAAAGCCTTTGTACAGAAGAGTGGCCTTCTAAGTCATGAAAGAATTCATGCTAGACAGTACCATATGGATATAATCAATGTGGTAATTTCAGATGTGAGCTGCCATGTGGGTGATGGAAACTGAATTGTGTTTTCTACAAGAGGTACTTGCTGGAGTCCAGTGTCATAGGCTTCAGGTCCCAAAGAAGAGATCAGGCATCAGTAGAGGAAGGAGACTGCCATGATTTGAAAAACAACTACATGTTTTATGCTCTATAACTGAATCTTAGTTTAGACTCAAGCAGGTTAAAAACAGACTTAATGGTTCCAGGATAAAAGTAGCCATCAACCTCATTACAGCATTTTTCCTGGGGCAAAAAGTGATAAATTCAGCAAGTATCTTCATGCCTTTCTAGATGTGAACCCACTTTTTCCTTTCATCCCTGATTACTTTCATCCCTGGAATTAGGTGTATCCACCTAATTAGTAAATCATTAAGTTCTCTATTTTGGTGTAATCAGGGGGACACAATGGAGCTTCTTGTGTGGGAGTAGGCATAGTAATCACTTTGTGTGGTTCCATGGTGGTGGGGATTTTTTCCAAGAATTTTGTTTAAAGAGACTGCCTTGCCTATGTATATGTTCCCTTCCTCCAGTGTAGCCAGCAAAATAAATTTCCCACAGGAAAAGGCATAAGGAAACTTCATAACATATAATGAGAATTATTAAAATTGAAATAAAAATGATGCTGGAGAATTAAGATCGGCAATGAGGAAATGCTGGAACTTTGTCAAACAGCAATGGTCACCGTGCAGTCCATGCCAGGTGCTAAACTGCTAAACAATTTCTCATCCCTTTTTATTTCTTTTAAGATTCATTTTATTATTGTTACCTTTGTGAGTCCATATGAACAGTATACTTTAAAATCAGATGTCAGGCTGTGTGACCCAGTTCTTCCTTTCTACCATGTCTGTTCTGAGGACCACACCAGGTCCATCAGTCTTGGTTACAAGCACTTTTACCTGCTGACCCATGCCATGATGAACACTGAGCACTGACATTTTTTTGTTAATCTTTGATTTTTTTTTGTTTGTTTTTTAAAACAGGCTGATGAAGTTCAGGCTGACCTTGAACTTCAGACGTTTCTGCTTCCACCTCCAGTTACTGGGATGGCAGGTTTTACTACCATGCCCTGTGTATGCAGAGGTCTTGTGTGTGCTGAGCAAGTATTCTATCTAATGACCAACATGTGATATGAAAACATTGATATAGTCGAGTTTTTCATATACAGGTCTACACTGAGAACCTGCCTCAAAACCAAAGCAAAACTGCAAACACAAACTTTTATTAAAATAAACTGTGTGTGTGTGTGTTTTGAGATGGACTCTATCTAGTTGCCTAGACAGCCCTACACCTTACAGTGTAGCCCTTGAATCCTGCTCCTTGGCCTCGGCTTCCTAAGTACCTGGAGAACAGGGCTGGACTAGGGAGTGAGCAAGCCAGAGCACAGAGTGGCCTGTGTGTCCTGGGGCTCAAAGTTAGTAGCCAGAGGTGCATCACAAGATCAGAATGTTTCCACGTTTGGATTATATTCCAGAACCTTGCTTGAAATGGAATGCCAGCATTTCAGCATGGAAGGATGGGAAGAGGCCCAGGATTCAATCCTCTTGGGGGTCAAAATGTCCTGAGAGTCTCATGTGCGCTAGGGCCACAAATGCAGTGTGAGGCACACTAAGCTGAGATTACACAAAACTGAAAAACCTCCCAGGTGGTAAAGTATTGCAGAATCCTTCCACTTCTCGCATGGGAAACTAAAACAGAGAAGGAGGACAATCGTGGCTAGAGCAATTCTGGCTATTGTTTCAACTGGTTATTGTAGCTATGGTAACAAGTGTGGTGCACTTACTTCTTTCTGAATAACAGGCATAGGGAGGTGAAGTCACTCAACAAAGGTGAAAGACAATAAATGGACAATTAGCAGGATTTGAACCCATGTGTCCCATGTGTACTCATAAAGTTTTTAAGACTGCAGGTATTTATTAATATAGTGGGAGGGCATGCATGTGTGGGAATCAGAGGACAACTTACCTGAATCCATTTTCTCCTTCAACCATGTGGTTCCCAGGGAAGGATCTCAGATAGAAAAACAGGCTTGGCAGCAAGTATCATTACCACCAGCATCATCTCACTAGCCCTCAGTTATATCATTTTGTGTGTGTTCTTCGTGTGATTGTGCATGTGTGGAGGTCACAGGTCAAAGTTGGGCATTTCATAAATTGATATTATACTCCAAGTTCACTTTATGGGTTGTTGGGTATTGAAAGGCATCTCCAGACTCTAGAATTCCCGAAGATCTGCCAATGGAGACCCTAAGGATAGGGGAGGCATTATGGCTTTCTATCTCAGCCAAACAGACAAAATGTTTGCTGTCCTGAAATTCAGACAGTGGACAGTGTCTGGTTTATTTGTGCTGTGAGTACACAAGGCTTTGAGTCATTAAAAGATAATCTGTTTTTTTGATTGTGGTAACAAATCACATCCTCATAAATTCATGGCTGTATTGTCCACATACCGCTTTACTTTTCCTGTTTGTCATTCTGGCCCTATATATTCCACCCCTTCTGTACTTTGTTTTACCTGAGATCAAGTTCAAATCCTAGAAGCTGAATATTTCCCCCCTGAAGAGGCCAATCTGGATGCCAAGATTTGATGAACATCAAAACATGATCTGTTATCCCATCAAGGGATAACAAAATAATTGTTTGAATTTTTTCCTTCCCAAACATTTAAATGAGGAACATTTTCAGCACCTGGGATATTCAAACACAGGTTCTGAGTTGGGTCAGCTCCTGTCCTGAATCTGGTACTCAGTACCAACTTTCAGTGAAGAGGTCCCTTGTTACATCCTGGCTCAGGGTGGCCCCTCATGAAGCCCCTACCCCCTCCAGATTACACAACTTGCCAAAGAAGCCTTTCTGCTAAAGGAGGCTTTGAAGGTGCAGCAGGCTATCCTGGCCAGCTCTTGGAGGAGGAGGCACTGAGAGGCCAAATGACAGTCTGGCTGCAGAGAATCTAGTTGCTATCGGCTCTGTGGAACACAGTCAGGTAATAGGACATAGAGAAAACTCTCTCTGTACATAGAGGGATAGCTTGCTGGATCTAGCCTGGGCCAGGTGCCTCAGGGACATGTCCCTGCTCCAGCTATCTATGACTACTGAAGTTTGGGTTTTCATTTAGGTACAGAGGTGTGTCGTTGTGTCTTGCTATAGATGCAGCTGGTGCAAGCTCAGGGCTGCTGAGGAGACAGCTCAGCCCTTCTGTCTCCATCGTTCACCTCTGTAAGATAAAGCCTTAGGGACCGCCTTCCTCAGTCTGCAGGATGATGACCAGAACTCCTGCACTGGGAGATCAGCCTGGACAGTACCAATGGTGCTCTACTAGCCCCATCTCACCATGACTCCCTACTCTCTCCCTGTGATTCCCATTACTCTGCAACACTTCACATGTTACCACTTCTGATATGCCACCTACATCACAAGTATCCACCAGGGAGTGTAGGCTCACTGTGAAAGGGAAACATAACTATTGTGGAACATGGAGTGATGGCAGGAGGGTGGTAGATGGGCTAAGTAGATAGTTTTGAGCTTCTGGACCCAAAACTCAGTTATGGCAATAAACATGAGTACAGTGCAATATTTAATAAATCCAGGGAATTTTGTGGATAGAACATTCTGCATAGAATGCCCATCATTTTTTTCTAGAGATAATTAAATAACGTCTGAGCCTTCTGTAGTACGCAGAAGGTGTGACAAAGGCTGGCATTGTACGGCTGAATTCAGATCATAAAGGGACAGACAAGGAAACCCTTTGACATTGGGAAATGTTCTGAGTGGGCCTTCTGGATGCCCCAATATCAAATTTGATCCAATCATTATCTGTCAGCATCAAAACTCCCAAAGTTAGATTACACAGTGGTTTATTAACTTCAAATTTTTGTATGCCCATAAGAAGAGACAATAGGTGCAGAGAGATATTGTATAGTACAAAAAACTTCTGAATTGAATTAGTTTGTATATGTGTGCTATTTATTCAGTCTTGTGTAGTTCATTTGTTCTTCATGGTGATCTTTTTTCTTTTTTCTGTTGTTGATAGCATTAAGAGACATTTTATGGGACTTTTGCTGAATCTATAGCTCAAATCTGTACTGACATAGTAATGAAGCTTTCTGTCTACAGTCATGGAATTCTATCCTTTTATCTACTTCCTTGCTTTTTTTTTTTTGTTTTGTTTTGTTTTTTCGAGACAGGGTTTCTCTGTGTAGCTTTGTGCCTTTCCTGGGACTCACTTGGTAGCCCAGGCTGGCCTCGAACTCACAGAGATCCTCCTGACTCTGCCTCCCGAGTGCTGGGATTAAAGGCGTACACCACCACCGCCCGGCTTCCTTGCTTCTTTTAATTACTAATTTGTAGTTTTATGTACAGGTGTTTGTCACATTACTATGTTTGCCTGGCTGTTTATCCATGGTGACATATAAGAGATTTGGGGTTTGTATTTTTAATTTACTGAATTTACTTATTTTATTTCAACTGTATGGGTGTTTTGCATCCATGTATGTATGTTCTCCATGAGTGTTTGGTGCCCATAAAAGACAAAGAGGGCATCAGATCCTCTGCAAGATGATGTAGGCATGATTGTGCATCACCATATTAGATCTGGGGATGAAACTCATGTCTTCTCCAAGAGCAATATGTGGCCTTCACTACTGAGCCATTTCTCCACTCCTAGACTTGACAGATTATCAGAATTTTGTGTGTGTGCATGCAGAATCTCACACTGAAAACTGTGTGTTCAGAGAGTTGAGGTTTGATTAAAAGTCTGTGTTTGGGCACTGGAGATGATTCAGTAGGTATCAGAGTCAGATTTACATGTGGGCAAAGATTGTTCCCTTTCATTGTAAATCTCCACAAGAATGACCACAAATAACCACTGTGTAGAGTAAATACTAGTCTGTCTTGAAATCTCTTCTCCCAATGCCATTAATATAAACCTCTTCTATTTAGTCTCCTTCAGAAAGCAGGGCCCAAAGTGGCCACATTCTTTGTCATAATTGCACTGGAATGGTCTCTATGGCCCTTACTAATATTCTCCACTAAAACCTCTTGAGCAGGACCATCATTGTCTACAGTTGTCTCTGCACCCCTGCCTCCAAGCTCTTTCTAATATGGCCCACTATCCCTCCCTTAAAACATTCAGCCACTTTCTTAATCCAAAGTGCCAAAGTCCACAATCTACCAACAAGCAGCATGGTCTGGCCTGTCACAGCTGTACCCTGTTCCCTGCACCAGTTTCTGTCTCTGTGTGTCCTATTGCTGTGAAGAGACAGCATGATTAAGGCAAGTATTTTAAAGGAAAGCATTTCATTATATTTTCAGATGTTTATTCTATTATCATCATGGTGGGGAGCGTGGCAGCACCCAGGCAGCCATGGTAGCTGATACTTCTACCTCCAGATCCACAGAGAGCCCAGGCAGCCATGGTAGCTGATACTTCTACCTCCAGATCCACAGACAGCAGGAAAAGAGAAAAGCAGTGGGCCTGGCTTTGGCCCTTGAAACCTAAAAGCTCACCCCCAGTGATATACGTCCTCCCCCAAGACCACACCTATTCCAACAACACCTCACCCCCTAATTTCTTTTTAGTAGCATCACTCCCTGATGACTAAGCTTTCAGACATATGGGCTAAGGGAGGCCATTATCATTCAAAACACCACATTACTTCTCTTTTTTATTTCTTTTTTTTGTACATAGGTCACTAATTTGTTCCTACATTTCTGATGTCTCTCAGTCATTAAGAACTTCTTTTGATTTTCTACAAATGGTTATTTCTTTTTAAAGCAAGTTTTCTCTTGGTTTATTTGCTGTGATGAGACACCATGAAAAAATGCATATTGTGGAGATAACAGTTTATCTGGCTTACACTTCCATATCATCAAAGGGAATCAGGACAGGAACTCAAACAGGCCAGAGACCTGGAGGAAAGAGCTGATGCAGAGACCATGGGGGGTGCTCATTATTCTGTTGCTCCCTATGACCTGCCAAGGCTTCTTTCATATAGAACCCAGAAGGACAGCACTTATATTGTCAGCAGTTGAGGCAAGGGCAGTTCTTTGTTCAATAGGCCATTTTGTACCAAGAACACAAACTTCCAAATGGAAATGTCTTAGAAGCCCAACGTTCTCTTGGGATCAAATTGTTTCTGCCAGGAGCAATTATGTCTCATGTCAACAGAATTCTAAATTATTTAAATGCCATCTGCTTTAGGTCTTTGAAGTGTTTGAAGATTACCTGTCCATCCGACCTATGTATCTGTAAATCTGGATAACCTAACTAAGATAACTATAGAGATGACAAGCATAGGTGACTATAAATCTATAAGTCTTATCTATCTAAATAACTTAAGGACTAAGGGTTCATGTAAACAAGGGAAAAGGTCTATAAGCAAATGTACAGTAAAGGACGATGACTTCAAAATTGTGACAATACACCAGATATGTATAACAGAGGTAGGAATGTATAGTGCAATATGCTATATGACAATAATCTTAAATATATATCAATATACAGAATATCCTAAAAAGAAGTAGAACATACATACAGTATGACAGATATAAATTTATATTTGTATCAATACACAAATATTTCAAATAAGAGTAGAAATATATATACATTATAACAAATATAGTTCTGTATTTGTATCAATATATAAATTATCTTAAACAGAAATATAAAATAGTTTACATTAGTATCATCATATAAGAATTCATGACAGTGCAAATTATCTAAGGCTGCTATTTTACTAAATTTGTTTACTAGTATATACAACAATCTACCATAATATCTTCCTATCCATTCCATTTCTTCTCCCCCCCTTTTTTAAACACTTTCTTTTCTTAAGGAGAATACTGAGTTTAATATTTTCTTCCACCCCCAACCCTAAACCACCATCCATAACCCCGAGAAATATGAAACATTAGGGAGAAGGGGCGTCGTTTTCTTAGAATTGATTCCTGCAGTTTAAGGGGTGATGGTATCTCTGTTGGATATTGTAAGAAAGCTCAGATAGTTAAATTCAGTTAGAGTAACTGTAGATTCCACAGCAAGTCTCAGAGTAATGGGTAAGATTGTCTGAAAATTTGGCAAGAGTGTAGTATGATGATGATTACCATGGCATCAATCTAGTTTGGATAGAGTTGATGTTGGGGCCCATCTTCCTTCTGGAGACTTCAGAGATTGCTATTGGAAAAACTTATTTTTTTATCAAAATGAAAGTTTGAATTTAAAGATGACATGACATGTAAGAAAGGATTCTGAGAAATCAAGAGTAAGAGAATCAGAATCGGGAAAACAATGGTCCCTTTTTATTGGTTTCCTTCTGACCCACACCAGAGGGCTCTTCTGATATGGGACTGAAGAATCTCTCAACCTTTTCTTTTAGCAATATGCTTGGGTTTAGAGAAGGAGTGAGCCAATTCCATCTCCAAAGCCAGCGTGGTTTATAATTGAATTGGAACCACAACTTTTCTAGATTGATAGATATATAGATGTTGGACAGTGAGATTTTACCCTGTATAGATTGGTACCAATAGATTCTTTCTTTCTGTTGTAAACATCTGGATATCCAAGGCCTTATGATTTCCGGAAGATGGGTATTTCCATTATCCTGGAAAGACAAAAACAGAACCCTATCCCAACCTTTAATTGTCAATTTTTCTTAATATTTGTAGAGATGTCACGTTGGTGGATGAGCTTTTACTTCTCCTCATCAAGGGGTTTATCCTGTTTGAATCAAATTTTTATTAATTTTGTTGGTATCCATAGCTTTTCTTCTCCTGCAGAAACAAAAGCAAAACCCCTTCCCCAATGTTGGACATATCCAGGTTTCCATTCTGAGGTCAACACTTCTTTGAAATAAACTGGTTGGTTTATCTCAGGATTTTTGTCTGCTGTCCAATGTCTCTCCACAGTTGTTGTTCCTTTCTCATCAGCATTGATAAAATTCAAGGTTAATAAAGCACTATGAAATCTATTTCTAGGAGTCATTATTACCAGTTGCTGTTTATTTAGCATATCCTTTAAAGTTCGACTGGATCTTTCTATGACTGCTTGGCCTGTGGGATTGTGTGGTATACCTGTAACATGCTTTATATTGTACTAAGGAAAGAACTTTCTGATTTTATTGGAGACATATGCTGGGGCATTGTCTGTCTTAATTTGTACAGGTATTCCCATGATGGCCATAACTTCTAATAGGTGTGTAATCACCGAATCAGCCTTTCAGAACTCATAGGAGTTGCCCACTCTAATCCTGAATAGGTGTCAATGGTATGGTGTACATAGTTTAATCTTCCAAATTCTGCAAAATGAAACACACCCATCTGCCAAATTTCATTTCTTTGTATACCTTTTGGATTGCTCCCTGAAGGTAATGGAGTTTGGTTATAGAAGGAACAAGTAGGACATTTTTTCACATTATCCTTAGCTTGTTGCCAAGTGATGAAGAAATCCTTCTTCAAACCTTTGCTATTTACATGGTGTTTCTTATGAAATTCTGAGGCTTCTAGCACATTACCTATTAGTAACTGATCAATCTCATCATTACCTTGTGCTAGAGGTCCCAGCAGACCTGTATGGGATCTGATATGTGTTTATATACATAGGACGTTCCCCTTTTCTGATGATTTCCTGAAATTGTATGTATAATGAAGTTATCTGTATTATCAGGAATAAATTCAGCAGTTTCAAGATGTAAAACAACTCTCTCTACATATTGAGAGTCAGTGACTATATTGAAGTCCATCCATACCATAAGAATGGCATATAGTTCTATCTTTTATACAGAGTTGTATGGACTTTGTACCACTTTACCTAAGTCTCCTGATTTGTATCCTGCTTTCCCTGATTTATTTGCATCAATATAGAATGTGAGGACTCCAGAAATTGACTTTTGTTGTACATTGTGAGGAAGGACCCATTCAGTCTTCTTTATGAATTCTATTCTCTCGCTTTTGGGATAATGATTATTAATCTCTCCCAAAAAGTTACTGCAGGCTCTCTGCCAGTATTCATTATCTTTCCATAGTGATGAAATTTTCTCATTAGTTAAAGGTACTCCAATTTCTGCTGGGTCCATTCCTGTCAACTGGCGAAGTCTTAATTTACCTTTTTAAATCAAATCAGAGACCTTTTCTATATAAGTCTTTAATTTCTTATTTGGTTTACGTGGTAGGAATATCCATTCCAATATAATATTTTCCCTCTGCATCAAAATACCTGTGGGGGGATATCTTGATGGGGAATATGCAAGAATGCATTTAAGTTCTGGATCCACATGATCCACATGTGCTTCTGGAATTGTCTTTTTTACTAGAGCCAATTCCTTCTCAGCTTCGGCTGATAATTCTGTTGGACTATTTAATTCTTTTACTTTTGTAGTCCATCTTTGGGTATTCCCATGATACCCAGTAAGTTGGAAATGCTTCCTAAGAACTTTTGAAAATTATTAAGAGTCTTCAATCGATCTCTCCTTAGTTGTACTTTTTGGCGTCTATTTTTTTGTAGCTCTATCTTATATCCTAAGTAATTAATAGAATCTCCTCTTTTTTCCTGCAAATTTTTTTCAGGAGCAATTTGCAGTCTCCAGCGAGGCAAAACTTTTTTTTACTTCTTCAAACATGCTTTCTAATGTGTCTAACTTTGGTTTGGCTAATAGAATATCATCCATATCCTATTAATATAAATTATGGATTGTGGAAAATTTACTTGAATTATCTCTAGTGTTTTTTGCACAAATTATTGGCACAAGGTAGGGCTGTTTAACATTCCCTGTGGGAGGAGTTCCATTGATATCACAGTATAATTAGGTACTGTGAAGGGAAATTTTCTCTATCATTTTCTTGTAAGGGTATGGTAAAGAAACAGTCTTTTAAGTCAATAACGATTATAGGCCATTCTTTGGGTAGCAAACAGGGCAAGGGCATCCCAGTCTGCAAGGAGCCCATTGAATGAATTACTTTATTAATAGCTCTCAGATCTGTCAGCATTCTCCAATTACCAGCCTTTTTTAAAAATAACAAATATAGGAGAATTCCAAGGGCTGGTAGATTCTTCAATGTGTTGAGCATTTAACTGCTCTTGAACCAGCTGTTCTAAAGCTTGTAGCTTCTCTTGTCAAAGGCCATTGTCCAACCCAGACAGGTTTATTAGTTAGCCATTTTAAAGGTAAGGCAGTTGGTACTTCTGAGAGTTCAACAGCAGTTGTGCTCTGTTTGTGTACAGCCTGAATGGTTGGTGACTTTTTTATAGCATGTTATGATATTATTCCTAGAAACATGTGTTGCTCTGTATTTCTTTTCTAAGAGTATAGGAATTTTAATCTGGGTATTCCACTGTTGTAACAGATCTCGGCTCCAAAGATTTACTGCTACATTTGCTACATATGTCTTCAGCCTTCCTCTCTGTCTTTCTGGCCCTATGCATTCAACCCATCTCAAACTGTGTTTTATCTGAGATAGGGTTCCAATCCCTAGAAGTTGGACATCTACCTCTTGAAGAGGCCAATTGGGATGCCATGGTTTTGGTGTAATTATAGTCACATCCGCACCTATGTCTACCAGGCCCTCCAGAACCAGGCCATTAATTTGAATTGTAAGCTTTGGTCTTGGTTCATTTATGGAAGTCAGCCAAAATATTTGTTTTATTGTGTTTTTTGGAAATTGTGATTCATCTATCAGAGCTGTTTTATCATCCATTGCAGTATTGGTTTTTACATTAGGCATTGGTTTATTCAGTTGTCCTGGAGAGGAATTTCTTCCACAGTGGCTTGAAAGGTTTGTACCATGTTTGATTTGGAGGCCTGCAAGAGGCCCCCTGGGGCGACAGGTTGTGGTGTGTTTACCCACCAACCCCACAGCTCCCCAGGGTTTTCTTGAGTGTGAGCAGCAGGAAATACTACATAGAAGGATTTATATTGTCAAGAATATTGCGGAGATAAATAGAAAATAAAGGATAGCCTTGAGAGGGCCTGGAACCTTTTCCAATGGGCCCCGACTGTCTCTGCCCCTGGGTATTTATAGAGATGCCAAGGGGGTGGAGCAAAAGACCTCGCCCCAGCACAGCCAAGTACAGACCATCTTAGACACCTGCACTGAGGCCCGTGGTCCTAATCATCCTCTATGTGGACATGCTTGGTAAAGCCACAAGGAACCCAAAAATGGGCTCCCACAGGTCCCCCTTTCTTAATATATTAAAAATAACTCATTATTAATGGCTTACAGCAATTTTCATGGCTGTTACACCTTCCAGTATGCAAGTAGAAGATGATAAAGGTGGCATTTCTCTTTGGAATTAGGTCCAAGGTGACTACAGCAGTCTTAGCTGCCTCAAGCCCTTTCTAAACCAGAAGCCCTAAAGGCAACTACAAAGTTAAAGAATCCCTTATCTTCATCATTACCATTAACAGGTTAACATAAATATTGGAATATACATAGTCATAATCTCCCAATCTTACAACACAAAGCAAACTCTTAACAGAACCATTTGAATTAGCATATATGGTGCTATATATAGTTAAAAATTTTCTCCATCTTACAACTTTATCTCTTAATCATTTGAATTTTCTTGCTAACAGAACATAGGAAAAACTTCAATGTATTCCCATCAAACTTAAATATTTCCTTAACTCCACAAAACCAGGGTGCATTAATATCAATAGGTTAAACATAATTTCTGCAAACATACATTCAACCTTAATTCACTCATAACTCCTCCTTTTCTTTATATTTCTTAAACAAAATCTCAAACCAAGTTAGAGGAACCCAAACTTACACAATTCCTATAAACCCATATTGAAATGCAGTATTCTCAATCTAACCATTAACACTTTGAAAACTTTTGGCAAAACATCCAAAAGCAGTTTCATAAAACTCTTTACACTTTAAAAATAGTCTTAGTATACCCATTTGCATTTCTTACTAACAAAACATGACATTAATCCATTCAAACAATTTTTTAAATTAAGTAGACTAAGGAGTATTAACTCTCCCTTTTCTTTATAATTTTTAAGCAAAATCACAAGCCTAGTTAGAAAACCCAAACTTTTCCATTTAAACAGTTCCATTTATAACACAAAACCAGTTCCATAAGTCATTCCATTTTTACATAAACAGTTCCACAAAACAATTGCATTTTGAACACAGAACAATACATGAATCACCAACATATATGCATACACAAAACTGCATCTTGAGTCAAGGTAGAAACAATAAATTTCTTCATTTAAACAGTTCCATTTTTAACCTAATTCCAGAAAACAGTTCCTATGTCATTACTATAAGTAAACTCAAAATTGTCCAATTGCAATGAAGTCTCTGTTGTTCATTTCATCTCTTGAGTCCCAAAATTCAAATGATAAATTCTGGACGAGCCTTCCAAATATGAAGAAATCCATAACTAAAATCTTTTTGTAGTTTTATCTCATTTTAAGTTCAAAAAGTTCAAACAAGAAATAAATTCTGGTATCAGGCTTTCACTTCCAAATATGAAGAGACGTTTTACAACCAAAACTTTTTGCAGTTAACAATTTTAGTTCAAACAAGTGTCTCTACAACTTTTGCTCATACAGACAGAGACCTTTTTAGGTACAGTAGTATTCTAAACCACACCATTTTTGATGTTAGCTCAGGTTTTTCTGTGTTGCATTGATTTTCCACAGATCTCAGCTCCAGATGCCTTGTGCTGGTTCTGCCGTCCGCCATTCTTAGCTTCTTAGTGGCTTATGGAGCTTTTGAAACCATTCAGACTGCCTACTTTGCAGTCTACTAGGACACTACCTTCTGTGTCTCAGATTCTTTTACCATATACATTAAGCATAGATTCACACTCAATATTTACACTTTCACAAACTCACATATAACATGTGCTTAAGCATAAACTCACACTCAACATTTACACATTTTTACAAACTCACATATAACATATTAACATCTACTTATTTATACTTTTTAAGGAAACTATAGAACTACTTTAGCAAATATATTTCTTATTACTTCTTATATACTTCTTATATTCATTCCATCTTCTTATTTAAACTTACATTTACAACTAGCATCTTACAAGCTTATTACTACATGTCTTAAGACTATCTTAGATACTTCTCGCAAGCTTATATTCTTAAAGGAACTCTATAGATCTATTTTACAAACTTATATAGGGCTACCATTAGCATATATCTAATTTAACAAACATCCAAAGATTTCTTAACACAGAGATCTAACAAGAGAATAATTTCTACAACTCACATATCTTATTTTCATCTTTTTCTACTTCTTACTCTTAATTATTATCACTCTCTCTATTAGAAAGATTCTCTTAACTAGACAGGAAGTATGTACATCATTTCTGAAGTTTAGAGTTTATAGTCAGATTTGCTATACAAAACTGGGATTTAGTGAGTGTTGTTGTTATAGAGTTGTGATACTTGTTGCTAAGGGACTGTAACATTCTTGGGAAGAAGCCACACCCCAAAGTTGCCAGTTCTCTCAGCCCTTCTGGAACCGGCAGAGATGCACTGTCAGCGGTAAACAGTTTTTAGCTAGAGGCTGTCCCTTAACCCAAATTCGTAATAGTTCCCCTAAGTGCTTCAATTCAGACAAACATTTCTATTACAGCAGTACTTTTGGTTTGTTCTACCGGAAAACTTCACTTCACGCTGAAGGTGAAATTACCATATTTAGCTGCTGTAAAGCTCTTCGTCAAAGACTGCACAGCTATTAGGTGGTTTAAAGTATTTTTCTAAAGGAGCTAGTAGAACCAAAAGCAGCACATCTCCAAACTCTATTTCCTCACTGTTTGCATTTACCAGTGACAAAACCTCAGAAACACTAATTGAGCCACTTTCATTCTGGTTCCTTTATAGGAACGTCATTGGAGCTGACCCTTCCTTAGTTCCACGCTCCTTACCAGACGCTCCGGTAATCACCAAGCTTCATTCTCCTCTTGTGAAAAAACACAAACATGTCCTTGACCCCATATTAAAACAGGGTCAGGACCCTTCCATAATCCCGAGGAGAGATCTTTCCATTTCACTTGAGCAAAAGTCGCTTGGGTGCCACTGTGCCAAAATCTGCTTCTGACTATGCTCTCCCACACCACTACAATAAACTTTCTCCTCCACCATACTTACGAGCAGTCATGTCCTTTTCTTATTTATTTTTCTCATTCAAGCACACCCAATGATACAGTTCAAAATTATGAAGTTTGCTCCATTAGTTCATATACCACGAAATTAGGCACTAATTTAAGCATTCACTAAAGGATCAGGAGAATAGACTGAGTTTCAGTCAGATCCTGTGGAAGGACAATTCCCAAAGTTCCATGGCTGGCCTGGAAGTCTAAAGGTCTAGACACGATTAGGTCTTTGTGGCCAAGATGTGTCCAGCAGAAAATTCTCTCTCTCCCCTTTATAAAAACCATTTGACAGGGACTTTATTGCCAGAGTCCAGCTCTGTCGAGGTTCAGGTCCAAAAGTGAAGGTGTGGAGTTGGTGAGGGAAGCAGAATGACAGGATCCAAGGCTGAATCTTAACAGCTGCTGTTTATTTCATTAGTAACTGTGCAGAATTACTAGAAGTGATGTAGAGTGGAGCAGGCCTTTAATCTTAGCACTCTACAACAAAGACAAACTTTTCTTTATGATTTTTAGGCTAGTCTGGTCAGCAGATCAAGTTCTTGTCCAGTCAGGGCTGCAGAGTGAGACCCTGATAAAGAAAATGAAACAATAGAAGCATGATGTAAAAATTAATTTGCTTTACTTATTTTCACTAATGATGCAGAAGTCAGAGAAAACAAATCTATACACTGTAACACGAATCTTCAAAGGTTTATTAATAAAAACAAAGCCGGAGCTAAGTATTGGGGTGAACGCTGAAAGATCAGAGAAACAGAACAAGCCACATCCAACCTCACCTTCCAATTCCTCAGCTGATCTTGTTTCCTCAGACTGAAAGCTTCTGAGTCCTCATGCAAATGGATCTCAGTTGAACTGCTACTGAAAGCTAAATGTTTAAAAAAGATTCTAGTTCCTGATCTTCATGCCTTATATACCTTTCTGCTTCCTGCCATCACTTCCTGGGATTAAAGGCATGTGTCACCATGCCTGGCTCTATCCAGTGTGGCTTTGAACTCACAGAGATCTGGATGGATCTCTGCCTCTGGAAGGGTGTGTGCTCTCATTTTCTGGCCTCTATGTCTATCTAGTGGCTGTTCTGTTGTTATGCCCAGATTGTGACCCCAAAGAGACCACCAAAGACCTTGGATGTCCAGAATGCAACAGCAAGGTTTATTGTAGATACAAGTCTAGACAGGGAACTCATACCTATACCCAATACAGTGAGGCAGGGAGGAGTTGCTCTTTCTCTGTGTGGCTAACTTTTTTTTTTTTTTTGGTTTTTTTTGAGACAGGGTTTCTCTGTGTAGCTTTGCGCCTTTTCCTGGATCTTGCTCTGTAGACCAGGCTGGCCTCGAACATACAAAGATCCACCTGCCTCTGCCTCCCGAGTGCTAGGATTAAAGGCGTGAGCCACCACCGCCCGGCTTGTGTGGCTAACTTTTTAAAGGGGAAAACCACAAGCCCTTCAGGTGGTTTGGGGGCATTTTGCACGGGTGTAACTCGGATTGGTTTATTTTTATCTCTGTTCTCTTTTAATTGGGTGAGGGTATGTAACCTTTGAATTTATTGGTTGGTGGTTACAATTATCACTTTGGGGGCAGTCCAGCACAAGTCTCAAGCTTTGTCCTTGAGCCACCATGGGGGCTGGCTGGCCAAGCACGTACTGACTGTGGGGGCTGGCTCAGTGGTCCAGGCTCTGTCCTTGAGCTGCCATGGGGGCTGGCTGGCTGGCCTAGCATGTCATGCACATAACTCTAAGTTGGTGAGGGGCCCCAGACAGTAAACATCTGGCTGAACTTTGAGCAGTCAGAGTACGTGCAGAAAGAGAGCTACTGCAAGGACTATGTCTTTTGTTCATGGCCCTCCCAGAAACTGCTTGCTCAAGTCTCAGGAAACTGAAATTGAGGCCTGATCTCTGAGAGAAGACTGAGCAGCCTGTTATGGCATCTGCTTGGTCCTATCACTGTTTTATGACCCCAGATAAGTTTATTAGGGTGCACAATATATTGGGGCACATGATATCACCACAGTAGACTCCTGTGTCAAATTGGCAATTTTATATATATATATATATATATATATATATGTTTATTTAAATATATAAATTATATATAATTTAGTCATTAGAGTATTGAGGCTCTCTAGTAATTATCGTTATCAGTAAAAAGCTCATTCTGATCCCATAGGGTTTACTTCTCTAAATCCTGTATTTACATTGATAGGCCTTTTCCACAGAATAACAGTTTAAGAGAGTGCATATAAGTGTACAGTTGTTTTTTTAATCACATTTTTTTTTACAAAAATGAAAATCCTAGCACGTTTTCTACAGCACGCCTGAGGTATTGCTAGCCCAGAAAGTGGAAGGTTTCCTTTGTCCTTTCTCAGTTCATAGCAAAACCTAATTCCCCTGAAGAGAGTCCCCCTGAGGGCAGGAATAGTTCAGGGAAGACTTTGCAGTCCAGCCCCAAGTTCTGCATGAATGTCAATTTCTGCAGGACGGGGGCAGTTGTGTGCCTGGGATGAAAGCTAGGGATGCCAATCCTTGGTCTCCCTCACTTCACAGCACTGTTCCTAAGGGAGCTGTTTAGATCACTCAGGCCTCAGTAGCCAGTCAGGACCTCCAGATGGACTGCCAATCAGAATGAGGAGGGCACTTCTGGTCCACCCTGCAGGATGGTTTGTGGCTCAGGGCTTAAGGGTGGGTCTCTGTTCTGTGTGCTGGGCTCTGATCACTGCTGCTGGGAGCCATAAGGAGAGAGTATGAGCACAGAATCTGCCATGGTGAGTGAGGGGCCGCCATCCCACATGGGGAGAAGGCTCCAGAGCCAGTGTGGGGTCCCCCCTGGGGCTGTGGAAATGGCCTCAGGACGCAGTGTCTGGAGTGATTCCCTTTGGTCCTCTGAGGTCCCTGCAACTCCCAGGCAGCAGTAGGACCTCTGAGTGATTTATCGCTGGGGTTGGCGCCTTCACAGAGCATGGGCGAGTGTGAACCTTTGTGCGGGAATATCCTAGTCACCATGCAAAGCATGGTGATCATTTTTTTTTATTTCATTCAGTAAAAACTGTAGGCAGGGAAGGCAGATTTGCTAACTTGCAGAGCCCTGGTCACCCTAGTGTCTTCTAAAAGTTCTGCACTTGGCACTGAAAATTCAGGTGTAGGATCCCTCTGCAGTTAATTCTGTGCAGGGTGTAAAGTCTGTGTCATTAACACATTTGCATGTAGATTTCAGGGTCGTCCAGTCATGAGTGTCAGTAAGACCAGACTTACTATGATTCCTGGCCTCATGTGGCAAAATTAACTCTATATTTATTGTGTTCTAATTTCTAAGTTTGCTCTCATGTTCTGTTGATCTCTTTATTCTTTGCCAGACTGCACATTACCCCCTCCCCCATAGGTTTTCTCTGTGTAGCACTGACCTGGAACTCACATGTAGACCAGGATGGCCTCAAACAGTTAAGTGCTTCCTTTATAGGTGTGTGTCGCCACCACCGCCCAGTTCATTGCAGTCTTTATAGCATTTTCATTCAAAGTTTGAAGTCAGGTGGTGTCACAGTGTTTATGTACTGTTTATTCAGTCCTGTGATGATCAATTTTTCATTCATCATATTATTTTTGTTTCTCATGCAATTTAGTTTGTAGCATAAATTGTTAGACTTTAATTGAACTTTTGCTCTATCTGTAGCTCAAATTCTGCATTGTCATTATATAATATTGACATGATAGACACATGGTTGTTTTCTACTCAAGGTTAGACCTTCTCCCTGCTAAGGAAGCCCATCCTCCATTAGGCACAGTTCCCAGTGGGATCCCCAACTCTCCATGGTTAAATGGGCACTGTTACACTCTTTCCTAAAAAGACTCTTTAATTCAGTTTGCATTTATGTAGGAGGAGATGGTGCCTGTGTCTCCATGCAGCTAGGGAACAGAGGAAAGAATTTCATGACCCCAGCCATAGACATTTGAATCCATTGTCGTGTTTCACCAACTGATTGTAATCATTGAAGCCAGTTGTTGTCATCCAGGTCTGTCACCTTCTCCTCAGTCCCCAAAAACAAGATGTTGCTTGGCCCCTTTTTCTCCCAGTTGAGTCTGGTCTGGGCTGTGATCAGACAGATTTGTGACTCTCCATGTTTGCTGGACTGAAGTCTTTTGGGTTTAATTTGTTAAAATGTTTAAATCAGTGGTAGTGTTGCTTGCTATTAATCCCAGCACTTGAGATGCAGAGGCAGGCAGATCTGTGAGTGTGAGGCCTGCCTGGTCTACAGAGTGAGTTCCTAGGACAGCAGACTGTTACAATGAGAAACTCTGTCTGGAAAAACAAAAACAAACAAACAAAAAGCATTGCCTTGGTCATAGTGCTTCACAGCAAGGGAGGAGTCAGTAAGGCAGGTTATGTAGTATTTTGTTATATTATGTCTGTATTCTCCACATGTCCTGGGAAATCAAGTAAGGCCAAATGAAAGAGTAATGTTCTGTGGAATATTATCTTAACTGGACAAAGATTTGTTACCTTTGTTTATGATGTGGAATATTATCTTATGTGAAGATGTTATATTTGTATCTGTTGCATTTGTTTAATGATGTGAGGATGTGTTACATTTGTTTATCCTGCATTTAATTATGAAGAGATGTGTTGCTGTTTCACTTTGCCTGTGTAAGGCACCTGGGTGGTAAATAAAAAGCTGAATGACCAATACCTGGGCTGAAGAGGGATACACAGGGCTGGTGGGCAGAGAGAATAAACAGGAGCAGAAATCTATGATCCAAAGAAAGAGAGGGAAGAAGAAAAGAGAGAATGAGGGAGAAAGAGAGGGACATACCCAGGGCCAGGAGCCTGGCAGCCACCAGCCAGACATGGAGAAAGCAGGAAAGATATACAGAAAGAATGAAATCCCCTGGGCATAAGGCAGATAAAAAGAAACAGGTTAATTTAAGTTGAAAGAGCTAGCCAGAGATGAACCTAAGCTAGCCCAAGCATTCAAAACTAATAATAAGTCTCTATGCCATGGTGTGGGAGCTTGATGCTGTCTCCCTTAAAAGTGCCTAGTACATTCGGTGTTTCAATGTGGGGCATGGAATTTCCACATACATCCTGAGAAAGCTGAAAAAAAAGAAAAAGAAAATAACATCAACAACAATGAATAGCCCAACTTTGTGCCAATATTTTGTACAACAGCCATTAGAAGTGGTACGTAAAAATTTCCTAAATCTATAATTTATCATTATATGGATGATATTTTATTAGCTGACTCAAATGCAGATACTTTAGAAAGAATGTTTGAAGAAGTAAAGAAAATTTTGCCTTGCTGGGGATTACAAATTGCTCCTGAAAAGATGCAAAGAGGAGATTCTATTATTTAGGATATAAAATAGAACTTCAAAAAATTAGACCTCAAAAGGTGCAAATTAGGAGAGATCAACTACAGACTCTTAATGACTTTCATAGATTATTTGGAGACATTTCTCATCTAAGAACTATTGTTGGGGTAAAAAATGATGAACTGAATAATTTGTTTTAAACTTTAGAAGGTGACAAGGACTTAAATAGTCCAAGAGAATTATCACCTGAAGCTGAGAAAGAATTGGCCTTGGTAGAAAAGAAAGTACATGAAGGGCACGCAGATCGTATTGATCCAAAGCTGGATTGTATTTTGGTTATTTTACCTTCTAGGCATTCTCCAACAGGAATATTAATGCAAAAGGAAGATATTATATTGGATAGGATATTTTTACCAAATAAACCAAATACAAAATTAAAAACTTATGTGGAAAAAATCTCTGACTTGATTTGGAAAGGAAAATTGAGACTTCGTCAATTAGCAGGAATAGACCCAGCAGAAATTGTCGTACCTTTAACTAAGGAGGACATTGAAAAATTATGGATAGAAAATGAAGCTTGGCAAAAAGCTTGTAGTAAATTTTTGGGAGAAATTAACAGCAAATATCCCAAAAGCAATATAATTGATCTTATAAAGAGAGCTGATTGGATCTTGCCTCGAATTGTGAGGAAAAAACCCATATCTGGAGTTTGTACATTTTATACAGATGCCAACAAACAAGGGAAGGCAGGTTACAAATCAGAAAATTTAAGTAAAGTGGTTCAAAGTCCTTATAATTCAGTTCAAAAATCAGAATTGTATGCTATTCTGTTGGTATTAATGGATTTTTCAGAACCTCTCAATGTATTAACTGACTCTCAGTATGCTGAAAGAGTAGTATTACATATTGAGACTGCAGAATTTATCCCTGATGCTTCAGAATTAACTTCACTATTTATTCAATTACAAAATACAATCAGGAAAAGGAGTCATCCTTTATATATAACTCACATCCGATCCCATACTGGTCTGCCAGGCCCTCTAGCACAAAGCAGTGATGAGATTCATAAATTATTGATAGGAAATGTGCTGGAGGCCTCAGAATTTCATAAAAAAAATCATGTAAATAGTAAAGGTTTAAAAAAGGATTTTCCATAACCTGGCAACAAGCCAAAGAAATAGTAAAGAAATGTCCTACTTATTCCTTCTACAATCAAACGCCATTACCAGCAGGATGTAACCCAAAGGGTACTCAGAGGAATGAAATCTGGCAGATGGACGTGTTTCACTTTGCAGAATTTGGAAAATTGAAATATGTACACCACACTATCGATACTTATTCAGGATTTCAATGGGCAACTGCTTTGAGTTTCCAAAAAGCTGATTCTTTAATCACTCATTTGCTAGAAGTTATGGCCATCATGGGTATACCTGCACAAATCAAAACTGATAATGCTCCATCATACGTCTTTGTTAAAATGAAACAATTTTTTGCTTATTATACTATAAACCACATTACAGGTATACCACATAATCCTACAGGTCAGGCAGTTATAGAAAGATCAAACAGAACTCTAAAGGATATGCTAAATAAACAAAAAGGAGTAACAAAAAAAACCCAGAAATAGACTACATAATGCTCTATTAACTTTGAATTTTCTCAATGCCAATGAGAAAAGAACAACAGCTGCAGAGAGACATTGGATAATAGAAAAAACTACAGAATTAAATCAACCTATATACTTTAAGGATGTGCTAACCCCAGAATGGAAACCAAAATATGTGTTACATTGGGGATGAGGTTTTGCTTTTATTTCTACAGGAGAAGATAAGCTGTGGGTACCATCAAAATTGATGAAGGTTTGATTTGAACAAGAGAGACCTCTTAATTAGAGGAGGTGATAGTTCATCAACTATCATGAACATCCAATTTAAACTAACTTATACCAGTAACACATGCCTTTTCATTTAATCAGATAATAACTTGCCAAAAAGGAACATACCCCTCCCAAAAAAAAAAAACCTTGGGGAAAGGTTTTTGTTTTTGTCTTCTAGGAGAATGAAGATTAAGGAATTTGAAGAACACTAGACAAATGAGACAACTGAAGAAAAGGGACAAATCGTCTATACTAAGAAACAGAGTGAAATGGCGTATGGGTATGTTATCTAAAAAATTTTATGTCTTCCTAAATGTTTGTTTCTGCTTTTCTTTAAAGATTTAACACTATTGGTCTTCTTTTTTTTTTTTTTCGAGACAGGGTTTCTCTGTGTAGCTTTGCGCCTCTCCTGGAACTCACTTGGTAGCCCAGGCTGGCCTTGAACTCACAGAGATCCACCTGGCTCTGCCTCCCGAGTGCTGGGATTAAAGGCGTGTGCCACCACCGCCCGGCCACTATTGGTCTTCTAATAGTCCCAGTTTAATTAAAATTTAAAGCTGACTTTGGAGTTGGAGAATGGCTCTCTCCTTCTTTAAACTCAAGCATGTTGTTAAAAGGAAAATGCAAACTCCCTGTATCATGCCAGAATAAAAGAGCCATCTTCTGCTATGGGACAGGAGAAAAGCCAAATTAATTAAGGGACTATTCTATTACTAATCTGAACTCTTTGATTCTATTCTGATTCTTTAAACTTTTCTTAAAGTATGAATTTTATATCAAAATTTACAAGTTTACTATATATAGATATATATACATTTTAAATTTTGTTAAGATATAAATGGTCATATAGAGTACTAACTAATTCTAAAAAGCTGCATATATAGTCTTTGTGTTCGAGTCTCTTATCAATTTTTTTGCAGGAAATCACGGTCAGGCCTAACATCAACTGAAGTCTCCAGGAAGAAGATGGGGCCCAACAACAACAACAATTCCATGTGGACAATAATAACATCACTAAGCTGACAAACATCATCTACAGATCAGCTTTGAACTACAAAGTGCTCAGAGCAATTTTGAGAGAGCTAGCTGAGATGATCAGTCTCAAAGACTACTTGAATAAGGATTTGAGATAAACCCTGAACTTTGGCATTATATCCAGACTGGATAACAAAGGATATAGTTACCTTTCCTAGAATTTGACAATTAACCTAAAATTTTTCTTTTCAGGATAAAGATACCTTCGCCCATACCCAGCAGGAAGCAATTTCAAGAATACGATGCCCACATTCCCAAAAGGTGGTGTGGGGCAGGTGGTTTTTTTGGTCTTTTAATGGGCTTTGGGTCTGGAATAATTTTCATTGATTAGGGGGGTTGGTTACAAGTTGTTGTCAAGGGATAGGAAAAGGGCTAAGCAAAGGAGATTAGATTTAAGGTTCTTATTTTTAAAAAAAAAGAAAGAAAGAAAAGAAAAGAAAAATGTAAATACTTTACATTGGATTGGATCGTTTTATATTGTATACAAATTATATATATTGAAATTGATAGTGTTAGAAAATGCTATATGTATATTTCTAATTGCACCGTTCATATCACAATGTAATGCAATTTTCTGATCCTTGGATGTTGTTATTACCAACTACTAGGATATAAAGAAATGAAAGTTAGTAGTTAGACATTACAATAGAACTTGTAGTTATATTAGGTATGTTTTCAAGATTGAGTAGATATATTTTAGATAGACAGGTTATCTTCAAACCCTTCAGAGATCTACAGAATATGGCATTTAAAATGTTTTAATAACTTAGAAAATTTTTCTTTTTTGTTATGACTATGAGACATGTCGGCTCCTGGCAATACCAATCTACTTCAGAGAAAATATGGGCATTGAAAAAACTGCAATTGGAGTTAACTTTCATTGTGGCAAAAGTTAGTCACTGGACAACAAAGTATCCTCAGATCAACTGCTGACAAACAGGACAGACAGGACACGAAACAAAGGACTACTGATTCTTGTCAAAACAAGTGTGGTTATGGCTTTATCAAAAGGCATCTTCTGAGGCCAGGACAATATGACACCATCCCTGAAGTGGCCTTCACAATCCGGGAAAGGTACAGTGCCCTTTTCTTCTAAGGCAGCTTAACAGGCAGCGGGCTGATGGCTCCTGATGTGCAATGGGAAGGTAGTTGAAACAGTTATTCTTGAAGAGTAATTAATCTCACACCTCTCAACAGTAGAATGGCATTTAATAGAGGTGTGTGGAGAAGAACGGGATGCTGAGATGAAGCCACATACACACATAGCCAAGAAGAATGGACAGCTGAATTCAAAAAACATCAACAATTTCCAGAATTTAAAATCCTGAATCATGACATGACACTAGTGGAATTCAGGTGTTTCTGGTATATAGACTGCTCTCACCCAATGTGAGGTTGAACTGTCAACCTTGTGTACATTCTACTTCACAAATGAGTCTGTCAGATACGCTAAGCCTATAGGCTGAAGATGATGCCCCAACACTGCGGAGAAACCTCAGATGATTGTCCAGGCAGCTGGCTGTTTCTGTCAACTCACAAATTTTTGGAAGTTGCTTGCATATACTTCCTGTTTTTATTTTTGTTAGCTAATATTATTTCCTTCTTGGGTCTCTGAGGGAGTTGAAGATTAGTTAGTTATAGTTGAAGATTAATTAGGATAGAAAGTGAATTAGATACAATAGAATAGATAATGGAATTATTTTCTCTGAATTTGTCAAATACAAATGAATTAGACATTGTTGAGATATTTATTACTTGTATATATTGTATATAGTTATTGTACTTTTGTATATAGTTTTTCTTATGTTAGTTATAAGCTTTTTCTTTTTTTCCTTTTAATTAAAATAGAAAAGGGGAAATATGGTGATATTTTATTTGTATTAAAATGTTATTTGTATATTAATAAATAAAGTTGCCCGGGGGTCAGAGGTATTAGCAAGCCATAGGAAAGCAGGGCAGAGGTGGCTTACGCTTGTAATCCTAGCACTTGGTAGGCAGAGCTGGGTAAGGCTCTGTGTGTTCAGGGATACAGCCATTATTGGATACACATGCCTTTAATCTCAATACCAATCATGGAAAACCTGGAGGCCTATACAGACAGGCTATGACGAGGCAGTCATGTAGTTGGGTTTACAACCAATGAGAAGGCAGAACAGGAACTCTATATAAAAACTTTAACACAGGGATAGCTCTGGTTCGGAGAGGTAGGACCACTGCAGGAGGAAGGGTAAGGTTTTAGCTCTTAGCTCTGACCTCTTGGCTTTCTTCTTTGCATTGGTTCTGTGTTTCTTATTTAATAAGAAGGTTGGTTACGTCTACACAACAACACCAAAAAAACCCGAATACAGCTTCTTTAAGAGGTTCTGCCATAGAAAAAGCATTTAAACAGCCCTTTTCACCTGTGTATATTCAAACAGTATTGGACTATCACATAATATGTGGATCTTTGAAATCCGCCTAAATGCATTGTCCATCATGGTTTAACTTGAGCCTGTCATGACGTGTGTCAAAATGTTGAAGGTTGAATGAAAAATCCTCCAGGTAGTGTGCTGACTTTGAGCATTTGTCTTTGGTGTGAGCCTTCATTGGTGACTTACAATCACAATTGTGACATAGAGTCACTATTGGTGACTTCTCCTTAGGAGGAGGATCCTTTCTGGAGGAATATAGTCTCACCACATTTCTTTGTTTTGTTGAAAGTGAGCAGCCCCCTTCCTTCTCATGTAGGCATGCCATCACCAACAGTAGAGACTTCATTCTTAAATAATGTAAGGTAAAGTAGAAGCAATTGCTTTTCCTTGTCAAAATCCATATTTCTTGCCTGATATTTTTATGTTTATATTTTTGGCAGATTGAATCAGGTTTTTGTACATGTCAGGCATTTGCTCTTGTGCTGAACTTTACCCATGTCATGACTTTTGAACTTTGGCTTTGGTGTCATTTTTCAGAGCAAAAATGCATTCATTCATGAAATTAATAGTGATCCCCTGAATCAC
Source organism: Peromyscus eremicus (assembly GCF_949786415.1). Classification (NCBI taxonomy): domain Eukaryota; kingdom Metazoa; phylum Chordata; class Mammalia; order Rodentia; family Cricetidae; genus Peromyscus; species Peromyscus eremicus. The sequence continues at coordinate 7,278,745 of NW_026734286.1, read as the reverse complement.
TAAATTGTCGATGTGTAGTATTGTCCCTACCTTTATGTATGGTTTTACACTTTCATATTGTTTTCAAATGTGTTATCTTATCTGTTAACCCATCTGTCTATACTCCTTCCCTTTGGGTGTTTGTTTTACTGTTTTAGGATCAGCATTTACTTTACTAATGTTCTTGAGAACTCATTGATCTATCAGACAGCAACTTAATAAAAATGCTTTGCATCCTGGGAATGATTAGCCTTATGGTTCAATAGACAAATATAGAACTGGCGTGAATGTTTTACTCTAGGGAGAAATTTTGAGTAAGGCCTGAGTGCTTTCTGGTGTTTTTTTTTTTGTTAGATATAGGGTCTCAGTATATACCTTTGGCTGTCCTTGAAATCTCTACATACACCAGGTAAGCTCAGAAATCACAAATTTCACCTGTCTCTGCCTCCCGAGTTTTGGGATTAGAGTTGTGCACCACCACAGCCCTATTGTGTATCCTTTCTTGAAGTTAATAATTTTGATAAAATTCTGCTGATGTATACTAAATAGTGTTACTCTGTTTGCATGTCTCTCTGTGTATATTCCTAGGCATTTCTCCTGCTGTGCCATAATCTATTCTGTGGGCACTGGAATGGAAGGTGTCATTCTCTCTTGATGTTTCCTTTCAAAATGAGTTGGTGACTTTATTTGATATTTACTTACCCATGTCATAGAATGTATCAAGCACACAGAATTGTGAGAATATATTCTCAATGAAGTGTACATTTGCAATGCAGTCAGTCTCACCATTTCTATTATGTGCATATATGGGATACTTTAGGATGCAGTGACCTATGAGGATGTGCATGTGAACTTCACTCATGAAGAATGGACTTTGCTGGATCCTTCCCAGAAGAGTCTCTACAAAGATGTGATGCTGGAAACCTACTGGAACCTCACTATTGTAAGTAAGAATGTGAGGTTCCTGCCAGTTTTTAACTTAAGGGGACAAGCTTTTCTTGGAGATTGGTGCTCTCCTATAATTTTGAATGTTAAAGAAGAAAAGTTCTGGTGAATATAGCAGGCATTGTTCTAAAGTTCATGAAAGACAGTAATTTCAATTGTTCCTAATTTCCAGTAATATATCTCATTGTCTGGTGCTGTATTTTAGGGTACAAATGGGAAGACCACAATATTGAAGAACATTATCAAAATTCTTCAAGACATAGCAGGTAATTTTGATGGGCAAGCTGATATATATGTATGTTTGTGATAAGTACTGGGTTCCTGGTTGCTGGGTTCCTCCATCACTGATGCAATAAGTCAAATCAAACCAAATTAATATATCCAGATTTAATAAACAGAGCATAGCAAAGCAGAGCACTCCATGGGCTCTCAAGAAGGCATGAGACAGAACAGGAGAGCACCCATGACAGATCTATAGACCAGGTCTTAAAGAGCCAATAGGCATTGCCATGGTCCCAGATATCTCTGGGGGAGGAGCCACCAATTTGTGGGCTTTCTGGAATGAGGTCACATCGGCTGTAAATTGTAAACATCCCAACTTTATTTTGGGTATATACGGGAGCAGGTTCAAGTCTGTCTACTTCTTGCTAACATGGGACCATGTGCTGAGGGGGGGAGTGTTGTGTCAGGTGGGCCCATGCTCAGCAGGGGAATGGGTGGAGAAGCATTTGGATAGCTGCGGTCCAGGAGACCTCATGCGTCTGTTCTTGAGGAGGTGGAGAAGGCGGTTTGCTAGGAGAAAAAAGAATAGCTTTTTTTCACTGGCCTTATGAACAGGGATAGCCATTGGTAGTAGGAAGACTGCCAGAAAGAATGGAACTCAGAAGTGTCTTGGTTGTACAAAAGAGTCAAGGGTGAATGAGTGAGGCATGAGGGCAGATATGCCCTTAATTGGGATGTCTTGTAAATCTAGGTTTCAGTTGCTGGGTAGGTGCCCACTTGTGCCTGGAGAGGTGGTACCAGCAATGAAATCCCAGGAGCTTGAGGAGATGGCATGCCAAATCTAGGGATGATGTGTTCCAGGAGTACTGGAGCCATGTATCTTCTGTTTTTCTGGAGGTTGGGAGAGCATCCATCCTGTAAATGTGTCAATAAGAGTTAAGAGATATGGAGCCTTTTTATGAACAGGCATGTGGGTGAAATCTACCTGTTAGTATTTGTCCAGTCGGCATTCTTTTTGGTGGTTGGCATTCTCAGAGCTGTTGCAGGAGCTGGTATACCTGCAGGGCCCCCTGTGGATTTGGCCTTGTCCCTGGCAGGAGGAGTGAACCTACAGAATATGCTCAAAAATGGGTGGGGTCAAAAATAGGCTCTAGACACTGATATTTTTTTTCCATCAGGCCAGACTTCTAAAGTAGCCAAGCCCTTTTCCCAGGAACCTTCAGGTGTCTGTAAAACTACTAGAACAGATATACAGCTTGGTGTCATAGTACAAAGCTATGGCTTTGGGTTAAAAGGCATGGATATTTTTAAGTCTAAATTCACTGAACAAAGGAGGTTGTGGGAATGGAGGAGGGAGTTGAACATGCCTGCAGGGTTCTATATCCTCTCCAGTGCTAACCTAGCTCTAAAAGCTGGACCAGTAAAATCCACAGAAATTTAAGGACCCCTGAAAACTGTTTATAATCAATGGTTTATCATTTTGTCAAAACTGCATATATCAAAGCTAAAATATGAACCTCTGAAGTTATATCTGAAACCAGTTTATCCTGTACCATGAGTATGTGAATGAGGTACACCTGTCTGTATTTTTAACAGGAAATGTACTAATGAGCTACTAAGGTGCTTGTAGTTTTGGGTTTTGGGGTGCTGTTAACTGGCAAATCTATTAGTACCCTGGTCATCAAACACCATCAGAACTGAGAAGGATAAGTAAATGAGCAGGAGTGAGCCAGCTTTCCAGTTACCCAGGCAGTCCCAAGTCTCTGTGTGATCATTAGGGGACAAGTCCCAGAGGTAGCACTTCTTCAGATGCCAAGCTCAGAGGATCTGACAGATTCTTTGTGGAGTAGAAATTTGGGGAGATCGACCTACCTGTCTTAGCAGAGTGGGACAATTGTTACCCCATTGCTCCACTTCTTCATAGTGTGGACATGATCTCAGCAGCAGTTAATGGTGTAAAAGCAGCTTTTCGCTGTGTGGCTGGCTTTGTTACATTTGAGGCAAGCCTCCAGGTGGAAGTTCTTCTGTGGCCATCCATCTTCTTGGAGAAGATACAGGATGCTTCCAGGAGTTGGCATGTCTCTCATAGAAAGCTTTTATATTGAATGCTATATTCTCAGTTCTCTGACAGTGTTTGAGAATGGGGGAACAAAATCTGTTAGGTATATCTAAATTAGACAAATGTTGTTTAGATTTAACTTTGAGGGCATATGTAAGTTAAGTCTAAATGTACAGTTTACCCAATTAGTTACAGCTTACCAATGTTAGTAAAAGCCAGAAGATTCAGTCTGTAGTTTTCAGTGGTGATCCTAAGATATATCAGGCCATACCAAGTATTAACATTGCTGACAATTTTATTTCAATATCAATGGTCAAACCAGCATTGTTTTAAATCCTGTTTAATACACCTTATTTTTAGGACAGGACAGAAATTATCAAACAGAAATATATCCTAACCCAAATTATATTGGAGACCTAATGTCTCCTTGGTGGGGCCATTCCAAGTGGTTACCATTATTAAAGATGGTGGTGAAGTATTTCTTTAACCTCAATCAAAATGGTGACTTGTGATGTTCTCTAGAACAGTTTCCATCTGGAGTCACAAGTCTTACAGATTTTAAAATATACCCATCTAGCAAGACACATTCAGGACACATAAACTCAGGAATTCAAAACTAGTCAGAAACATACATGTGTGGCGACACCATTCAGACATTTCCACCACACATAAAAAGTAAACAGGACCATTAACAGAAACAAAATTTTTTTTGGGTGTGAGCCTAGCCTTTAACGGCTGAGCCATCTCTCCAGCCCAGAAACACAATTTTTTAATGAGGCTCCTCACAATGATTTAGCATAGCTTAGTGAGAGGAACACTGTATAAGAGACCAGGAGGTTGTCTTGGTGTAGAAACATGAACCTCTATTCCACGTCTGTATGACACACAAAACATTCGACTATGGGAATGCAATGTGAAAACCCTTTATTTGTTATCTTCCTTTAGCAGGTGTGTCATCTGTCACTCTGGATACATCCATGTGAGCATAAAAGACATGGAAGAAAGCATTGTAGTTCTGTCTCTCTGAGAACAACTGGAAGATATGTGGTAGTCCCCACTATGAGAAGACATGATGACTGTGATACAAGTTTATAATTAATTGGTTTTCCAACTTCATTGAGAATTTATCAAAAAACTTTCATTGCGGAACAACCTTATGAGTGCCAGGTATATGGAAATTCATCTCTCTTTTCTGGTTCACTGTGCACATGTAGCCACATGTAGTGTGGCTCACAGTATAAGAAAATGTTATGAATGCAATCAGTGTGGTCAGACCCTGAGTTCTTCAAGTTCTCTTCAAAGATGTGAAAAAGCTCATGTGGGAAGAGAAAATATTAAATGTGAGTCATCTACTAAAGGTTTCAGGCTTGACAGGCATCGTCAAACACACCAAAGAACCAATAATGAAGAGGCTGTCTATGAATGTAATCAACATGATAAAGCCTTTATAACTGATTGCTCTTTTGAAGTATACCAAAGAAATCATTTGGAAGGAAAACGCTATGAGTATAATCAAAGTTATAAAGCCTTTGGATGTGACAGTCTTCATCATCATGTACATAGAATTCAAACTCGAGAGAAATGCTATGAATGTAATCAATGTAGTAAAGCCTTTGTACAGACGAGTGATCTTCACAGACATGAAAGAATTCATACTGGAGAGAAACCATATGAATATATTCAATATAATAAAGCCTTTGCATAGACAAGAAATCTTAACAGTCATAAAAGATTTCATACAAGAGAG